>NC_045974.1:12732157-12847157 GCF_010909765.2 Amblyraja radiata
AGCTGACATTTCATTTCCTTTGAATCTGACAGGCTTTCACCGTCATGATTAATCTATCAAGTGGAACTTTGTCAAACAGATGTCTGTATGGAGTTTGTGTAGGAAAGAACTGCAGATGCTGGTTTAAATCGAAGGTCGACACAAAAATGCTGGAGTAACTCAGCGAGACAGGCAGCATCTCTGGAGAAGGGTCTCGACCCGAAACGTCACCCATTCCTTCTCTCCAGAGATGCTGCCTGTCCCACTGAGCATTTTCTGTCTATTTTCTGTAGGGAGTTTGTTCTCCCTGTGACCGCGTGGGTTTTCTCCACTTCCCCCTCACATTCCAAATCCGTAGGTTAATTAGCCATTGTAAATCGTCCCTAGTGTGTAGGCTAGAACTGGTGTGCGGGTGATCGCTGGTCGGCTTGGACTCGGTGGTTCGAAGGGCCCGTTTCCGCAATGTACCTCTGAAGCTAAAACATGAAACGCTCAACTCTCATTGCCACCGTTATCACCTCAATTGTCTGTCAGACAAACAATCTTCCCTTAAAACATCTGCAATTATCATTTTGATTGACCAATGCCTCTCTAAATTCTGACTCACACCAAGCCATTGACAATCCCATACCCTCTGGCTTCGGTAGTTTTAGTCTCATCCCCATCCTGGATGGCTGACCTTTTATTGTAAGACTGTGACCACTGGTTCGACATCTCCCCACCCAAGCTCGGGAAACATCTCTACATCTACTCCGTAAGCAATCACCTCTCATAGTTGGACTCAAAATGCTGGAGGAACTCAGCAGATCAGGAAGCATCAGCGGAGGGAGTGGACAGACAACGTTTTCAGTCAGAAACCTTATTCATTCTGAGGATTTTGGCCCAGTGTGCATTATCTCTCTATTACAGGACGAGCTTCCAAAAATAAGCCAACTCAGAATTATGATGTAGATTCGATGTATTATTGAAGTCATTATTTGTGCGATATTTTCTTTGAAGGTTCTAGGGTTTGTGTTGTGCTGAGGTTTTTACTGATAACTAATAGGCAGTGCCTGGGGGGGGGGACTGTAAGGGGTGTAATAAGGATTATCAAAGAGGGGGTGGGGTGCGAAATCACAAAGATAAGATTGAGTTGATAAGGGTGGCAGTACAGATTTGTAAAAATAAATCATATTTGACTAACCTGATTGGACTTTTGATGAGGTAACAGATAAGGTTGAAGAGGAGAAATTTCGCCATATGGGTCTTCAGAAACTATTGAGTAATTGCCACATGAAAGCCTCCGACAGATTTGAAGCCCATGGAATAAAGGGGCCACAGGCAACACGGATAAAAAATAAAATTGGCTGAAGGACAGAAAGCAGAGATCAGTAGTAAGCGATGTTTTTCAAGCTGAACAATGGCAGACAGTGGAGCTCTCCAGGGATCTGTGCTGGAGCCACTCCCGCCTTTGATTTTTGTTAATGACTTGGATGCGGGTGTAGGGAGTAATATTTCACAAACGTGCAGATGACACCAATCTAGGAGGTGAATAGTTAAAGACTGCAAGTGAATGCAGAGAAAGGCTGACAGAATGAGCACAAAAAAAAGTGGCAGATGAAATTTAGTCCAAATAAATTCCGGGCAGAAAGGGCAAGGAGATATAATGCAGACCAAAGGATGATGTATCTGAAGGGTGTACAGGAACAGAGATGAACATGCTTAGGGAACTTTAAAAGTGACAAGACATATTGAGAGAATGATTAGCAAGTCACATGGGACTGCGGCTTCATAAATAAAGAGGCACAAACGTGCAGAAGCTGGGAGGCCGTGGCAAATTTCCGTAATGCACAGGATAGATTGTAACAAGAGCATTGCATTTAAAATCTGAAGGCTACTTTTTCAGAAAGATGCCAGAGACAACAGAAAAGATTCAACCGTTTCCTTGAATGTTGGAATTCAGGTTACAGAATTATCTGGAGAAGCCAGAATAATTCCTGAATCAGGAGTACAAGAGCATAGGGTTAGGATACTGGCCAAGCAGCCAGTTCTTGATGTAGACTTTACTTTAGACTTTAGAGATACAGTGCAGAATCAGGCCCTTCGGCCCAATGAGTCTGTACCAACCAGCGATCACCCTGTACACTAGCATTATTCGACACACCAAGGACAATTTACTTTTTTTTTTTACCAAAGCCAATTAACGGACAAACCTGTACATCTTTGGAGTGTGGGAGGAAACAGGAGCACACGGGGAAAACCCATGCAGTCACAGGGAGAATGCACAAACTCCGTACAGAGAGAACCCTTGGTCAGGATCGAACCTGGGTCCCTGGCGCTGTAAGGCAGCAACTCCACCGCAGCGCCGCCCGACTGCCCCCATTTCCTTGATCTGGAAGTGCGAGTTCTTCCATAGACTTTGGAAGGCAGAGAGGAAGATTCATAGCGGTATGCAAAATATGCAAACCGGCTCAACAGAAAAAGTCAGTGAATATTTTGTTTTAATTAATTTACTGGATGAAGATGTTGATGAAGCTACCTGCCTTTATTCTAAATCCTTCCTTATCCCTGAACCAAGATAGTTAAGAGTCAACTGCTTTGAAGCAGCTGATGTTATAGGCAAGCAAGCCTAAAGGATGGCCAATTCTTTATCCTTAATGAATTCTAATGTCACAAAGTAAAGAATCTCCTATGACTTGAATAAACCAAATGCAAGTTTTTCCCCAACACAAAACATCAACCATACCTCACAGATTGTTGCTCCACATTCCAGCATCTGCAGTCTCTCACGACTCCATAAATATACCAAGCTTTTGTCTCCCCTCTCTAAATTGTAATCGTTCAATTTCATTCCATTAAAAAAAAGTTTAGTTACATTCCAAGTATTTTGTAAATTCTTCAGCTACTATTGTAGAATTTGAGCACACACACAATGCCAGATCAATAACCAATTGCTAGACCGGAATCCTAAATACTGTTACCATACTTCTGGTTCAAGGATTAGGTCACACAGATTCTAAGGGATGGGACACAAGGACAAACCTTCAACAATACCAATGATCTGAACTTTACTTCCAGTAGAGCGGGTAGAAACAGACTCAATCAGCACTCTCTGAAAGGAACCTGAAGAGTGGTTGGGGAAGGAGGGGGTGGGGCGAGGCGAGTTGGCTACAGGTCTTGGTTTTAGATTACAACGTGATTTTACTATTTGCTGCAGAACTCTGATCTGCTGGAATTGCCACAGAGGATCTTCAACCTTACGCCAGAATTGGAATTGGATTGGCCACATTGGTAGCAATCTTTCCCCACATTTGGAGGTTCAAGACCCATTTTAAACACAAGCATAAACCAAAACATCAGGACAGTATTGAAGGTGTGCACTGTTGGCGGTGCCATATTGCAGACAACACTATTGCCATCTAATTGTCCTCTCAGATGGATGTAATGGATTAGATGAGGTATTCTTCCTGGTTTGATATGGGTTTGGATTATATGAGAGAAATATTAACCCCTACTAATTAAATAGATTTACTACTCGTCACTTATTTTTATTTGTTGCTGCATTTCCTGCACCAGAGCACGATACATTGCACAATGGCGCAATGGTAGAGTTGCTGCCTTACAGCGCCAGAGACCCAGGTTCTATTCTGACTACAGGTGCTATCTGTACGGAGTTTGTACGTACTCCACATGAGTTTTCCCCGGGAGCTCCAGTTTCCTCCCACATTCCAAAGACGTACAGGCTTGGAGGTTAATTGGCTTTGGTAAGAATTGTAAATGTATGTAGAATAATGTTAGTGTACAGGGATTGCTGGTCGGTGTGGATTTTGTGAGCCTATTTCCACGCTGTATCTCTAAACTAATCACAAATGTGACTATATTAAAAAATTATTTCATTTGCTATAAACATCTTGGGACATGAAGGATGTGAAAGGCACAATACAAATGCAAACCTCCCTTTACCCTACCCCTTTTGTCACACAGGAGAAGCACGGGTCTCGACCCGAAATGTCACCTATTCCTTTTCTCCAGAGATGCTGCCTGACCCGCTGAGTTACTCCAGCCTTTTGTGCATATCAAGGGAAAAGGACCCGTCCCTAACAGAGTTAAAAAAACATTTTTTTTTTTCTTCTTCATCCTCACAGAAACACCACCCAAAAATCAAAACAACTTGTTTTACTCTGCTCTGCCAGCCTCTTTTCAGGAACTATCTCTTACCCATGTTCCAGCTTTCTTCATGGCTGATCATAAAGATATCAGGCCTGCTCCTACAGCTTTCACTGCAAGTCACAGTCATGGCGCACGAGGGAATAAAGTGAATTTTCCGGCTCAGGTTCAATTAAAATTTTATCAGTTTGGAAGGAGCTGTCCAGATGAAAATACCAGTCCATCAGCTACACACAAAAAGACACTTCTGGCTTTCCCGCCAATCTGGGGGCAATAATAACGCTGCTGCCTTTAATACACGAATAACTCCCCACCTTCCTGACCAGCTGTTCCCATTTCCTTCTAATGAGGGCTTCGGGGACTGTGGACAGTAAAACTGCCCTTTTTCTCTTTAATTACATCGGCAAGACTCTTGTGCCTGTGCAAGTGAAAGCAGGAGGGAAATAAAAAGGATTTGGCAAAGGCAGGCAGGATGGAATGCGAGATTAAAGTGAAAGTGGAGGAGGACAAGAAGGAAGATGACAAAGGGCTGCGTGAGGAGAGTGTGCATATACATACGTGCACCGTGGTGAATTCACATGCATGTGGAAACAGCTTGTGGGCCGAGGAACACAAGAGTGGCTTGTCGCTGCTAACATTGCACAGCACCAGATGAACTCTCAATGCACAGACAGAGTCCCTCACTCACTGAGCACCTCTCACGAGTGGCTCATCAAAAGGCTCCCGGTTAACCCATCGTTAACCCAGCGGCACAGCAGGAGAGCTACTGCCTTATCGTGCCAGAGACAAGGTTCGATCCAGTCCACGAGTGCTTGTCTGTACGTTCTTCCCGTGACCTGCGTGGGTTTTCTCTGAGATCTTAGGTTTCCTCCCACACTCCAAAGGCATACAGGTTTGTAGGTTAATTGGCTTGTTATGGATGTAAAAATAATTGTCCCCAGTGTGCGTAGGATAGTGTTGGTGCGCGGGGATCGCTGCTAGGTGTGGACTCGGTAGGCCAAAGGACCTGTTTCCACGCTGTATCTCTAAACTAAACTAAACCAAACCAGGTTGTGGCCTCTCCCAGGAAGAAGCCAGTGCTCTCTCTCGAGCTGATTAGCAAGGCATTAAAATGAATCTATTTTTAACCCAAGGTTTTTACTGTACTGCTCTGAAGAACGCATGACTCTGAATTCAAAAGCTGTTGGGACACAAGCAGATGTATTAGGAAGACAGGAGCTGATAATATAGTCTGCAACCTACATTATTTTTAGAAACCTCCTCTGGGATATGATTGAACTGCATGATGTCACTTTCAATTACCACATGAAATCATATGAGAAAAATGGCAATTTCTGCATCATTGTGCTCAACCCATTGTTATTAAATGCTTTAATCATCATTGTAAGCACAGGTGCATTTAGAGCCAATGCTGTGTTTAAATTTTATGCAACGACAAGCAATGATGTGACCAGCAAAACACATCACAAGCTTCTCCACGAGGATTACTAAACAAACGTCACTATATTTTTTTGGATGAAAATTACAGAATTTCAGAGCTGAATGGTGAGCAAAGGCATAAGGCCATGCTCCAAATGTGTTGATTTGAGTTAGTAATTCATAGAAATTAAATATAATGCAGAAACTGAACACTTCTTATTGCTTTAAAGGAATGGTTGGATGACCCTAGAGCAGATTCTTGTCCAAGTTTTCTTAAACCTGACAAAGATGAAATTAGAGAAAACCTGTATGGATTTAAAAGGCAAATTGTATTTAATCAACAGAGTTATTTGTTGGAGTGGACTGACGAGGGAAGCAACGTTGATAATGAAACACAGGGGTTCCCAACCTTTTTCATCCCGTTTACCACTGGCAACTTTAATAGCACATAACAATGTATTTCACTTATTTATGAACTAATTATGAACAGAGCCAAACACAGTTAGTCAATGAGAAAAAAAATGTACAAATCCAGAATCAACAAATTTACCCTCTAGGTAGGTGAAATTTAGCCCAGGTTGGGAACCCTTGATATAATGCATGGGTAGCCTTTGTTCTTGATAACAAGCCCATTAAATTGGGAAGGGGCTAGGGCAGCACAAATAGAAAGTTGTTTGTATGAGAAGGAACTGCAGATTAAACCGAAGATAGACACAAAAAAAAGCTGGAGTAACTCAGCAGGACAGGCAGCATCTCTGGAGAGAAGGAATGGGTGACGTTTCGGGTCGAGACGTCAGAAGTTGTGCGAGTGGCAGGAAACAAAGTGGAAGTGACGGACTCTGATTTCAGACTGGATAGAAGTGTACATAGAGAATACCTCTATGCAGGTCAGTTTGATTGAAGGTCAAATATTGCTTCCTAATTTGCAGTATATTTGCAGGATTCTCACTTTCTTCAAATTTCCAAAATGTACCCTGACAATATTGTTTTTGCCCCAATCCAACCATTTCTTTGAATTATGCCTTCCCCAGGCAAATCAGCTGGGATCAAAAGAGAGACATAAAATGCTGGAGTAACTCAGCAGGTCAGGTAGCATCAGTACATGATTAGTAAGGGTATTAAAGGGTATTATGGAGAGAAGGCAGGAGAATGGGGTTGAGAGGGAAAGCCACGATTGAATGGTGGAGTAGACTTGATGGGTCAAATAATTCTGCTCCTATGACTTATGAGCCCAGGATCCCCTTAGCTTTTTTTAAAACCACTTTCTCAACCGTGAACTTTGCACACATTTACCCCTTAATCTTCGGTCTTGTGCATCTTTTCGTTTTCCCTCTGGTCATATCGTCAATACAAAATGAGATCTCTGCATAAATAGCGCAGTGGTGTTGCCAATTAACAAAAGCAGCCAAATTCAGATTAGTCTTTAACCCTGCCACCCTCCCCCAGGTGCCAGTCAAATACAAATCATTCTTTAAAGATCACCTGCAAATTTAACGCTTGTAAGCTCTGGGAAATCATTCATCCAGTAAATGAATTATTTTTTTGTTGAAAATCCACTCATTCTTTTTCAATTCCACCCAAGGCACTGGAGCAGAAGATGGTGAGCGAAGTGCTTACCACACACAGTATACCGCCTGCAACAGAGAGATATTTGCAGGAATTACTTCAGCTCTGGACCCAAACACGGCATTCTCACAGGAAGACACAGAGTGCTGGAGTAGCTCAGTGGGTTATGCCCCTGTCCCACTTAGGAAACCTGAACGGAAACCTCTGGAGACTTTGTGCCCCACCCAAGGTTTCCGTGCGGTTCCCGGAGGTTCCCGGAGCTTTTTGTCAGTCTCCCTACCTGCTTCCACTACCTGCAACCTCCGGCAACCACCTGCAACCTCCGGGAACCGCACGGAAACCTTGGGTGGGGCGCAAAGTCTCCAGAGGTTTCCGTTCAGGTTTCCTAAGTGGGACAGGGGCATTAGGCAGCATCCCAGGAGAACATGAATAGGCAACATTTTGGGTCGGAACTTTGGGGGGGGGGGGGGGGGGGGGGGGGGAAAAGAGGAGGAGGGGCAGGACAAACCCTGGCAGGTAGTAGGCCAACACAGAAGAGGAAGGTTATTTGATCGCCAGAAAGATGGGCAAAGGCCGGAGATGAAAAATATAGGTGTGAGACAAAATACCTGCAAATAAGATCAGGCCAGGTCAGTCAATGCAGGTTAAGGTAAAGCACTATTGAACGATTGATTCACCTTTACATAATTGTTGATTGGTACATTGGGTCATAAGGTCATAAGTGATAGGAGTGGAATTAGGCCATTCAGCCCATCGTCTACTCCACCATTTAATCATGGCTGATATATCTCCCCCGCCTAACCCCATTCTCCTGCCTTCTCCCCAACACCCGTACGAATCAAGAATCAGTCTATCGCTGCCTTAAAAATATCCACTGACTGGTCCTCCACAGCCTTCTGTGGCAAATAATTCCACAGATTCACCAGCCTCTGACTAAAGAAATTCCTTCTCATTTCCTTCCTATAGGAACGTCCTTTAATTTTGATGCTATGACTTAGAGTCCTAGACTCTCCCACCAGTGAAAACATCCTCTCTACATCCACTCAATCCAAGCGATTTGGTAAGTTTCAATGAGATCCCATATTCCTATACTTCCACCACTGCCCCCGACACCAAAGTCTACTCATCACGTTAAACCCCATATATTCCAGACCATAAGTCCACTCATCATGTAAAAACAAAAGTACCTCATCTCTTTTGGTTCTTTTGTTTCTAATGCCAGTATGTAGAAACAAAGAAATGTTGGTTTAGAACAAAGATAGACACAAAATGCTGGAGTAACTCAGTGGGTCAGTTAGCATCTCTGGGGGAAAAAAGGATGGATGACATTTCCGGTCAGAACCCTCCTTCAGACTAAAATTACCTAAAAGGCATTTGTGGCTGACCCTGACTGGTCTGGTCTATTCCCGCGCCCCCTCCTCCTCCTCCCCCCCACTTTCAGTCTGAATAAACATCACCCATCCTTTTTCTCCAATGATGCTGCCTGACCTGCTGTAACTCCAGCACTTTGTGTCTATCTCTTCTGCCAGTGTTTCTCTCCTCCCACGGCCTGCACCTTTCATTATGTTCAATACCCCAACCCGATTTCCCCCAAGGAATTGTCTGTCCCACAGAGAACCCACATCCCCAGCTTCTCCAGTCCCACAGATAATTAAAGTCCCTCATTCCCGGATTAATTTTGCATCAATCTCTTCCACACTCATTCTAATAGATCAGCATCGTCCCTAAGGGTTGGTCTCCAGAACTAGTTACAATCCTCCAGTTGCATTTGAGCACTGGTTTAATTAAGGTTAATCATGACTTTTTTGATCATGCGTTCAATGCCATCATTTGTAATGCATTGGATCCAGAGTTATTTTTGAAACCACCTTCTCAACCTGTACTGCCACTGTCAATAAACAATACACACATATATATACACCACACAGATCTCTCCTCTTGTTTGCCTAACAGAATTGTGCCCTCTCGGTCGTAATGCCTCCTTTCATTCTTCCTACCAAAATGGATGTGGTGAGCTTTCCCAGCGATAAATTTCATCTGGCCCCAAGCTACCCAGATCACCTTGGCCTATAGACATCCTCCTCACTCACATTCCATTACCTCCATTAATTTCTTGATATCTGCAGATTTGGAAATTGTGTCCACTACATAAAAGTCAAAATCATTAATAATCACCAAGAAAAACAGTGGTCCATATAACAATCCCTGGGGAACTCCATTGTATATTTCCCCCCAGACCGACAAACTTACTGCACCAATTTCAATTATTGACCCAATTTTCTACCCATATTGCTGCAGTTGTTTTTATTCTGTGATTTTCAACCTTGATGTCAAGATGGGATACTGAACAAATGTGTTTTGTAAGTCGATATACACCTTTAACTGCATTGCCTTAGTTAATTCCTATGTTACTGCAACAGAATATTCTATCTAAGTTTGTTAGATATGATTTACCTTTGGAAATGGGACATCTAATTTATTGAAGCAAGGAACCGCAGATGCTGGCTTACAACAAAAATAAATGCTGGATTAACTCAGCGGGTCATGCAGCATCTCCGGAGAACATGGATAGGTGACGTTTCGGGTTGGGACACTTCTTCAGAGCGATTGTGGTTGGGTGGGGAAGATGAAAGGGAGGAAGGTCAGGACACAGATGAGGTGGGGAGGCGGGGAGGGCAGGGGGGTTGAAAGGCAGATGCTTGTACAAGGGCCAGCGATGAAAAGACAGAAGGTACAAGACAAAAGGATTGTAGAGTTGCGAATTGTGAAGCTAGAGGAAAGAATGTAGGTGGAAGGAGAGAAGCAAGGTGCAAGATCAGGTGTGGCATGCGGTGGGGGGTTGGGGTCTGAATGGTTCTCAGAGTTAGAATGACTTCTTATGCTCCACGATTCTTACACACTTCTTTGGTATGAGGCAGTGGCCGGGTATGGAGTTTAATCAAAAGTTTAAAAGAGAAAAGATTTGAGGAAGAAGAAACATTCGGCAAATGAAAGAATTGAATGAGATCAATTACTACTGCACCTTTATAATTATCTGATCATATTTCTCACTGCTTTTGATTCACACACAGGTCAATAAACTGCTGCTGTCCACTGATGATTTTATCTTTAATACTATAAACTGCTAATTAGAATAATCGCCATTTTACTATACCGCAGCAATTAATTATACATCCCTCGCAAAAATACCTTTAGAGAGATGAGGAGGAATTTCTTTAGTCAGAGGGTGGTGAATCTGTGGAATTCATTGCCACAGCTGTGGAAGCCAAGTCAATGGATATTTTTAAGGCAGAGATAGATACATTTTTGATTAATACGGGTGCCAGGGGTTATGGGAAGAAGTAGGAGAGAGGGAAAGATAGACCAGCCATGATTGAATGGTGGAGTAGACTTGATGGGCCAAATGGCCCAATTCTGCTCTTATAACTTATGAACATGAAAAGTTGGCAATGTTTCCAACCAACTTTTGATTTACTCAGCTCCCTCCATTTCTGGCAGAGTTCCACTAACATCAAACCACTAACGTCCCGAACTGACCCGAGTGCTTCAACAGCCCCCGGTTAATGATCAACCGTGACAAGAATAAAAATTGTGCAGGTTCCTCATAATACCTGCAATGGATGCCCGGCGAGACTGCAGGGGGTGAATGGCTGTGCACAGGAGGACCAGCGTTTGCATAGAGCTTGGGAAGGGGGAAGGGTAGGATCTGGGCCGTAATAGTTGTCATGTCGCACACTGCCTCGAGCAAGGTCTGCACTTTCAACTGAAACCGAGCAAACAAAAAGGATATTTGTCATTTTGTTTAAATCTCCCATGGGGCAAGCTTTCATCTCTATTGTGGGCTGGGGAGAGGAGGGGGGGGGGGGGGGGGGAGCAAGATAACTCTCATGTATCACAGGGTTTGTGCATCAACAAAGAGAGACTAGATACTGCACAGTAACAAGAGAGTAAACAGAGCTTAGAGGTCAAAGCAAAATGGGTGGGGTGAAAGGGTGGCGCACTCCTTGAAGTGTAAAAGGAAGCCCCCGCCATTGAACTACACCTTTTGGTCCAACCGTTACATGATATGTATCGTCAAGCCTGCAGCCTATCCATGTGTAACACACATCTGCTCGTAACGTTCAAATCCATCCTCAGAACATGCACATACAAAATAGCTCCGTGGTTCACCGTAGGGAATCATCAGCAGATAATTGCGGGCACCATCCTGCCCACCAACTCCTCTTCCTTTTCCACTGTCCCGACCCACCACCTTTCGATGTCTCTTGACCAGTTGACCAGCTCACCCCTTACAAGCTTCGTGTCCATATCCTCCCTCACTACAGTTCCTTCCCCAATTCACTCTTGCCCTGGTATTATCCTCAGCCCATAAGTGACAAAGGCAGGAATGGGGAGAAGGAAAGAGTCTTGAGATTAGTTTCGAGATACAGCAATGAAACAAGCCATTTGGCCCACCGAGTTCGCACTGTCCGCCAACCACCTGTACACTAGTTCTATCCGACACACCCAGGACAATTCACAGAAGCCAATTAACTCACACACCAGTTCCTTCCTCCACAACCAACAAACCTGCACATCTTTGGAATGTGGGAAAAAACTGGAGCACCCAGAGAAAACCCACATGGTCACAAGGAGAACGTACAAACTCCGCACAGACAGCACCGGTAGTCCGGATCAAAGTCATATTCAGCTAATATTATAAATTAGGCCAAAGTACCAGGCCATCATCAAAATTCTCCTAAATTATACTGGCTCAACAATTCCTAGTTGATAAAAAAGTGATAAAAACCATCCCCACATTCTGAGGCAGAACTCCTCTCCCCCGCTGTTTTCAGAGCCGAGCCACCACCGTCATTCAATATGATCATGGCTGATCATCCAAAATCAGTATCCCGTTCCTGCTTTCTCCCCTATATCCCTTGATTCTGTTAGCCCTAAGAGCTATATCTAACCCTCTCTCGAATACATCCAATGAATTGGCCTCCACTGCCTTTTGTGGCAGAGAATTCCACAGGTTCACAACTCTCTGGATGAAAAGGTTTTTCCTCATCTCAGTCCTAAATAGACCTACCCTTTATTCTTAAACTGTGACCCCTGGTTCTCGACTCCCCCAAGAATAATCACCCCCACACCATGCAACCAGGAATGAAAGATGTATTTCAACCATCTGGCAAATACATCGAAATTCGTTCCCACAAATGAGATATTCAGTGTGCCTGCCAAACTGGCATGAAATTAGCTATATCCTCTGCAATGTTCATCAGATAAAAATCCTGTCATAATGCTTCAGAATAGATCTGCTGTGTGATGAAACCAGGGACTGAGAGAAGGGAAGTGACCAACTAGCGTAGACCCACTGAGAATTTTCAATGGCCAATTCTTCAGTTCACCGCAGGGTTTACTTGCCATTGAACAACATTGTGTGCCTTCTATGTATGTCTTTGCTCAGAGTGACTTTAGATTAGAACTGCCAAAACTCCAGAACAACCGTGATGATCTCAGAATCTTCAAGTTTACAAAAATCTCAGACGAAACGTCAATGGAGCAGGATGAAGCAATAGTGCACAGTGGCGCAGAGATAGAGTTGCTGCCTCACAATGCCAGAGATCCAGGTTCAACCCCAACCTCATGTGCTGTCTGTATGCAGTTTGTCAGTTCTCCCTGTGACCGAGTGGGATTCCTTCCACATTCCAAAGACGTTCAGGTAAGCAAGTTAATTAGCTTCTGTAAATTGTCCCCAGTGTGTAGGTTAGAACTAGTGTGTGGGTGATCATTGGTCAGTGCGAACCTGGTGTACACGCTGTACCTCTAAAGCTAAAACTACACTGATGCATGCGGAGCATACCAACAGGATCCTACACAGCTTAACCCAACATTATGACTGTTCACAATTATTTTTCCTAGAAAATTATGTTGAAAACCCCGAGCATTCTATCACTCATTTTATGGCCTCAATAAACTACCAGCATTTCTAATGATCTCTACGAATCCAGATCACCATTTCTCTACTCATTTATAAGAGATATATGGCCTACTTATTCTTCCTGCTAAGATGGCACATGGCCAAATATAAAGAGAATATTTTTGGCTTCACTTCCTTGGAACAGTTTCATCTCCAAGTTGCAAAGTATCAATCTGAACCAATTTTGAGGCAATTGGTTAATTTAATTGGATTGATGTGGGATGGGGGGGGGGGGGGGGGGGGGGGGGGGTGAGAGGGCCCCAATCAGGGCTGGGAATAATATCTTGAAGATGGGTTGTATCATTTTCCTCCCCTCCCAAATATTTGCTGTAATCTAATTCTACATTGTAGGCAACCACTTGATATATTAGCCTTGTTTTTATTCTGCCCAATTCAGAGCTTCAGCGAGCTGCTTTGATGCCGATGACATGTTCATACATTGAGGAACAGCACTCGAACTATAATTTACAACCCCATTTAAGGCTCGGCAGATCATTCAGCCCATCGGGTCAATGCCAGTTTCCAGCAGACCAATCCCATTTTAATCCAGCAATCCATTTACCCTCATGTGCCCTCCAAATAGTTTGATACATTTGCCCCTTGCCTGCTCCAAGAAATTATTTACTGAAGCCAATTAAACTACCTGCATTCAGATTTTTTTTTTTAGCATTTGTGGAGGGAAAGGGATGGTCGACATTTAAGGTCAAGTCTCTGCATCAGGACTGTTTGCGGGGGAGATCGCCAGTATAAAAGAGATGAGGTAGGAGTCAGCAAGTGATGTGTGGACTATGGGAGAGGGTGTTAGAGTCATACAGAAATTGAAAACCAGGTCCTTCAGCTCAACTTGTCCATAATGGCCAAGATGCTAGTCCCCAAGCTAGTCCCATTTGCTCATGCTTGGTTCATACCCTTCCGAATGTCTTTTCCATGTTGTTATTGTACCCACTTCTTCTGGCACCTTATTCCATACACCCACCAACCCATATCTGAAAAGGTTGCCCCTTAGGTTCCTATTAAATCCCTCCCCTCCCACTTTAAACCTGTGTCCCCTGGTTCTGGATTCCTCTACTCTTAATAAAAATGCGCATTCACCCTTTCTATTCCTTCATGATCTTATAACCGCATCAAGATTATCCCTCAGCCTCCTGCAATCCAAGGAATAAGGTCCCAACCTACTCAATTCTCTTTTTATTGCTTCGGCCCTCAATTCCTGGCAATGTCCTTTTAAATCTTCTCTAAATCTTTCTAGTTTAAATAGCAACTTTCCGACCAAACTGAACAGAATACTCCAAGTGTAACCTCACTAACTTCTTGTACAACTGTAACATGATGTCCCAACCTCTGCACTCAAATCCCTGACTGAAGGCCAGTGGCCCAAAGGATTTTGCTCCACCCAATCTATCTACAATGAAACTTTCAGAGAACGATGTACTTGTACTCTAAGATCCCTGAGCTCTACAGCAATCCACAGGCCCTACCGTTCACTGTAAAGGTCCTGCCTGGTTTGACTTCCCAAAAAGCAACACCTCGTTCTTATCTGCGTTGAACTCCATCCGCCCTTCCTCAGCCCACGTGCCCAGCAGATCCTGCTGTAATTCTTGATAACCATCTACACTCTCTACGATCAAAACTTTAAAATCATGCCTTGTTCATTCTCAATCCTGGTCCTTGGAGTAATGAGGCAGCCATGTCTGGGTAGCTCAGCAATAAAGAACTCCCAATCAGTATTCAGTAGTCAGTATTTACTTTCATGTCATTTCCACTTACATACACAGAGGAAACGAAAAAATTGTTTCTCAATCAGTTCCTGTCAGTGCAGTTAATAAAAACAGAATAAATACATACAACTTTAAAAGTAACTTATCTAAAATAGACTTTAAAATTGAACTAAAAACGGACATTCAGACCGGACAGTGGCTTTGCTTTGGCAGGTGTCTAGCTGTCAAAGTATGGGCGAGGTTGGTGTATGATATATGGGGAGGGGACACAGTCCGTTAACCAGTTTTATTGCCTGTGGGAAGAAGCTGTGTAGCTTCCTGCTGGTTCTGCAGCTGATGCTCCTGTTACCTCTTCCCAGGTGGCAGAATGGAGAAGATGTGGTGTGATGGGTGATAGGGGTCCTTAATAATGGAGATGGCTCTGTGGATGCCAATCACAGTTAATAGTTTGTTCACAATGGGGCTCATGCTAACCAATCCCGAGGCTTAGTTTCATTGCCCACACTGAAACCAACCTATCCACATCTCCAGGCCCTTGAATGATAGGAGGCCCCCAAAGCAAGATGACATTTATGGGAGAGATGCTGGTGTGGAAAGTCTCAGAGGAAAGGTTTAACACTGTTTGAGGAATGAGGAGATCTGGTTGTCAGTGGATGATGATAACTTCAGACACTGTTACTGGAACAGGAAAGATTAAGAGTGACGAAACAGTCAAAAAATATTTCCTTTGGTAAATGGAAGTCTTTGTATGGTATGGTATTCTCAGAATGGTAAATAAGAAGTACCAAATATCAAGAAGGGAACTGAAGAAAATGGTTATGCGTGTGTGGGCAAGATCGCACAGCAAAGTGCTTCTCCTCCAACTACACCTTATGATATCGTATACTTGGTAATTTACTGAGCATTTTGATGCTGCAATTTTCTACACAATCAATTAAAGCATCTTTACGATGAAGGTGGAAAAGAAAGAAAAGTACTTGCATTTACATTCCGCCTCTCACTCCCACAGGATGTTCCAACTTGCTCGAGAGCCAAAACTCTTCCTGAAGTGTGGTTACTGCTGCAATGAAAGAAAATATCAACACTTGAGCATAAACAAATGAATCATGGTGTAACAGCAGATGGATCTTACTCGCATTCTCAGTGGTGACACCACCTAAAATAGACAACAGCACAACACAAAAGAGGATTATGAAAGCTAATACCCTTTACAACCATGTTAAATAGATATGTAAGCTAGCCCTCGTCATGGACTCCAATATTGCAAAACTCAGCAATGCAAGCAAACACAAAGCAGAACAACATGGCAAACCATCTTCAACTCCAATTAATGATGCACGCTGTTCATTTTATAAAATAATTAACAGAATCCTTTTGCACTGAAGGACTGTGTTATACGCCTGTATTTATTAGCTGCTTATTACAGCCCAGATGGCAAATATATCCTGAACCGGACCTCCCAGGATCTCTGGCCTCCCTTTTGGTATTTTCCACAATTTGTCTCCATTTCAGCCAGTCCTGCAGTTTGCCACCTGGTCATCCAAACCCAAGACTAACCCAAACCAATAGATAGCGTTAACACATCAGAGCATCAAATGCATTTTAAATCTGTTACGTTGGGAAAAAGCACTCCACATTGTAACTTGTTGGAATTATTTTAAATGCTCTTGCGTATTAAAAAGTGCTCATGTAGTTTGAGCTGCTCTGACCCGAGAAATAGATGTGACCTCTGAACAGGAAGCATCCAGTGGAGATGAACTCCTTCAGGCCAAATAACTGAATAATTCCTTCAATTCTCCAAAACCCCCTCATGCCAGCTCACTTAATGTCTGGTCCATTTTAAAGTCTGTATCAGACAAGGAAATGTAGTCAGTAGGTTTGCAAGAATTATATGACCTGCAAGAGCGCATTGCAGCTCAATGTGAAAAACCTTTTGTATGTAATATTTATCCTTCTGGACAGTGACATTTTAGCCACTAGAAAAAAATCTTTCCCCTCAACATTCGTCATAAAGTACACACATCTCTTCACTCTCATTGCTTCCTTGATGTCTTTAAGTAAATGCATTGTCCTCGGCTCAGTTTACTGCCACACGGCATCATAATGGGCTCATGTGCCCATGGTACATGGCCTTGATTAAAGTTTCAAAGGTCTTTTATTGTCACGTGTACCAATTAAGGTACAGTGACATTCGTCTTACCATACAGCCATAGTAAAAAAAAAACAAGACACACAACTACATAAAAGTGAACATAACATCCACCACAGTAGATTCCCCACATTCGTCACTGTGATGGAAGTCAATAAAGTCTAATATTCTTCCCTCATTTTCTCCCGCGGTCAGGGCAGTCGAACCATCCGCAGTCGGGGCGATTGAAGCTCCCGCAGCCGGTGATTGAAGATCCCGCGTTGGAGCGGTCGAAGCTCCTGCGGCTTGGACCTCCCGATGTTAAGTCCGCAGGCTCCCGTGGTTGGAGCTCCCGAAGTCTCCAGCAGAGGGTCACCAACTCCTCGATGTTAGGCCGCAGTACGGACGGAGATACGAATCGGAAAAAAAGTCGAATTTCCGTCGAGGTAAGAGATTAAAAAAAAGTTTACCCCAATCCCCAAAGACCACATACTATAAAACAACAGAGAAGGGACAGACAGATAGTTCTTCTTCTCCACGCCGTGAGGTACAAGAGATCCCTGCCCAAATGTAACCAAGAGTCCATCATATGCTCAACGCTTAATATGTAGACCAAGCCTCAACTTCCTAGTCTATGCACCTAGAAAGTAGAGCACCCCAATGGTCTCCACCAAAATAAATCAATCGCCTCCATTCAAATCAAAACAGTTTAATTAAAGTTCAAACTGTGCACTGGCTCAGTGAAGTCTACTATTCTTACACGACAGTCGTTGCATTTTCGTACTTAGGATTTTGCTCGTGGACTGGGTTTTACTGAACTGTCTGCCATATCTATGCACATGCAACAGTAAAGTACCATGAATCCATCGGCAAAGATAGATAAATACAGTTAAACCTTCAGGTCAATGTTTTCTGTTAAATTGGGTGTATTGCGTTCAATGGAAGATTTTCAACGCAAAACATGAAGCAAAAAAACATACTGCTCAAAAAACCTGGAGAATCAACTCCGCTTTTCTCTCCACAGATGCTGCTTGACTGGCTGGGTGTTTTCAGATTTTACTACCATTGGAATTCTCTTGCAAACTATAGACCGTTTGTGAGTAAATTCAGCGGGCAAGACACGAAATGCATTTAGCAGACTGAAATATGACGACTGGCTTTAAACAAGAGACACACACACGCTTTTAAGCTGATGCCTCACAGCTCCAGTGTTGCCTGTGTGGAGTTTGCATGTTGTCCCCAGTACTATGTACATTGTCTCTACTGGACACTTCCGTTTCCTTCTGCTTCTGGACTGGTTGGTTGTCCAGGTGGTTGGTGGAGTTGGCGGGAATGTGGGAAGATCAATTTAATTTACAGGGAATATTAGCAGTGAATTAAATTGCTGAGTGAGTTACCGTGGACATGATGGACCGAATACCCTCTTCCTAGGTCAAGTTGGAAAAATCATTGGTAATTGGGGGAAAAAAATAATGAATGCATTATTATCGAGTTTGCCTAAATGTGTTGATTAAATGGTTACAGCTACAAAATAATTGCATAAAGACTTCAATTGAGGCCACGGGGAAAGAGTGAGGAAGGCTTATTAAAGAGCTGGCATTTGCACAACAAACTAAATCACCTCCTCCTGTCCCTGCACAACGGCAGAATTTCTATATCTTCGTCAGGTGGTCATTTCAATAAATTGCTTGCGCATCTGCATCATTCAAATGCTTCCCAGGCCCTCGAGAGTGGCGGAGATCCCACTGTAACTACAGCTATAAAGATGCAGCATCAACTCAACCAACCACAACATCTCCTTCTGTGCTGCAAGACAACGACAATAGATAGCCCGAGCATTTTCAAACAAATGCACCTCTTTCTTGAAGTTGTTAATATGCTAATGCAATTTATAAACGTTTTATCAGGTTGTTAAAAATATTCCCAGCGTTTTATATATTAAACGGCCACAGTTAAATGGCATTTATGATGTGACAACAATAATAAAACATTCACTGCAGAGGCTGTGGATCGGTGACAAGTAAAATGCTGGAAACACTGAGCACATCCACCAGCATCTGTGGAGAGTTAACCACAGTGGCACAGCTGGTCGAGCTGCTGCCTCATAGCACCAGAGACCCAGGTTCGATCCTGACCACAAGTACTGTCTATGTGGTTTGCACATTCTCCCCGTGACCAGGCAAGTTTCTTCTGGATGCTCCAGTTCCCTGCCACATCCCAAAGACATGGGTGTTTCTAGTTATTTCACCTCTTAAAAAATGGAAATGCCCCAAGTGTGTAGGGAGTGGATGAGAAAGTAGGAAAACATGGAACTTGTGTGAATGGGTGACCAATGGTTGGCATTGACTCTGTGGGCTAAAGGGCCTGTTTCCATGTTGTATCTAAAAACCAAACTAAAACCTGCCGTTAGGTCTGTTAAAGGACCTTCAACCATTTCTCCTTTTACAGATACTGTTTGACCTGCTGAGTGTTTGCAGTGCTGTTATATATGAGCATCATCATTGATGTTTCATTGTACATTTTCTACCTCCCGTTTCCCGTACTCCAAGCAGCCTTCACCCCACAAACATTCCGCCATTAGTTTTTAGTACACTGGCATCCCATCTTCAGCTGTCACATCGAGTGTCCACAAATGGTTCTTGCCCCAAAATGCAGCCTCTATTCCCACCCAACACTGAAACATCAATCGCCTTCACTGCCTCAATCCATATTTAAGATGCATCTACTTTACCAACAAGAGGTTTACCTTCTTATCAAGCACTGCAGTGAATGTTTACATCTATGTAATGCGGTAACGACCTAGGCACAATCACAAGCCCTCCTCCCCAACCACCTGTGTGCTCCCCTAGAACTGTGATTCCGGTACGGGAAAGGACATGCTCTGCAAAGCTCCTGTAAAGTGGGAGAAACAAGGAACTGCAGGTGCTAGTTCAGACCAAAGGTAGACACTGAGTGCTGGAGTCACTCAGCAAATCAGGTAACATCTTTGGAGAAAAAAAAAAGGGTGGCTTTTCTGGTCAGAGCCATTCAGATTGAAGAAGGGTCCCAACCCGAAACATCACCCATCCTTTATCTCCGGAGATGTTGCCTGACCCGCTGAGTTACTCCATTACATTGTGTCTCTGCAGTGAAGTGGTGTTATCTCAGCTTGGTGCAGTGTTTTATTCAGAGTTTCTCAGGAATCAATAAAATAAACTTTACCTTCCATGTGTTTACGCAACACAGATTTTCTACTGGATTTGATGAATTTGACTTTTTCCCTGCCAGTCACTTTTCATTGCTCTTGCTCTGATTTTGTTCCACAGCCAATAATAATCCTCAGGACATGTTATGTAGGTGCAAACTGAGAGAACGACTGGCAGGGAAAACGTAGAAGTAAAAAACTGCAGATGCCAAATTACATAATAAGGACACAAAGTGCTGGAGTAACTCAGTGGGTCAGGCAGCATCCCTGGAGAGCATGGATAGGTGATGTTTCTGAAGAAGGGACCCGACACAAAACATCACCTATCCATGTTCTTCAGTCTAAAGAAGGGCGTCGACCCGAAACGTTACCTATTCCTTCACTCCATAGATGCTGCCGCACCTGCTGAGTTTCTCCAGCACTTTTGTCTACCTTCGATTTTTGCATCATCTGCAGTTCTTTCTTAAACATACATGCCGAGTTACCCCAGCACTTTGTATCCTTATGCCACTAGCATGGGGTGGGAGGAAGCCATAGTCCCATTGGCCTTGCATCTCTCATGCTTAACAGAAAAAGGAAACATTCCCAGATTACGAATTAGCAGGAACCAGGGCCAATTTCCCCTGCCTCAGTGTGCTTTAAGTAGTGACCAAGACAGGAGTAATTCCTCTCACACAAAAGGTTCAGGCCATTATGACTGGTACAATATATCAGATCTTTCATCAGATTAACTGTTACTTACTTCAATAGCAATATTTTCAGCCTGACTCGGACAACTAATCTGGCAGGAAATCTGTGTCACTTGAACATTGACTGTGGAGCTAGCATATTTCATTCATCACCGAGGACATTATAGTAATGAGAACGATTTTCAATAGACTTGGCTCTGGATACTGTAGGCAGCACATTCTTTTCATGTTGCCCAAGCACTGGAGAGCATCGCAACATCCAATACCATCTGTTGTACAGTGGCTTTTCCACATGACTTGCCAGAACCTGATCAATCCAATCTGCCCACCCGATAATAAAAAAAGGGCAGGGGAAGCTCTTGGTCCCAGTGTACATCAGCATCCCACATCCTAGAGATAAAGGAAAAGCAGAGATGGGAGCAGCAAGTTTACCAGGGAAGACAGGCACGGCAGTAACCTCATGAACAATGAAGGAAGCCTTGATGAAGCATTGCTTCGATAAGCATTGCTCGTGGTCAAGTAAGGGTCTGAAGAAGGGTTTAGACCCGAAACTTATTCCTTTTCTCTAGAGATGCTGCCTGACTTGGAGTTACTCCAGCTTTTTGTGTCTATCTTCAGTGTAAACCAGCATCTGCAGTCCCTTCCTCCACACTGCTGCAATATACATTGGTTAACAAGTAAAGCTATATAATTTATCACTGATAAGAGATTCCATTCTTATCTGTTTACCCAGCTTCCCTCTTCTTATCCTTTCACGTGGCAGCTGTAGTGAAAAGGTAATTAGGGATTTTCTTTTTAAATGCTGATAGGTTTCAAGATTGCCTTCCAGTGCCAGAGGCCTTGTTTCGAACCCGACTACAGGTGCTGTGAGTATGGAGTTTGTACGTTCCCCCTATGACCTGCGTGGGTTTTCTCCAGGATCTCTGGTTTCCTCCCACACTCCAAAGTCATGCAGGTTTGTAGGTTAATTGGTAATACATCAGGAGGTGCAACTCCAGAGCCAACAATATCATGAGAGACCCCTTCCACCCCTGCAACGGACTGTTCCAGCTGCTATGGTCAGGCAAACGCCTCCGTTGCCATGCGGTGAGAACGGAGAGGTTGAGAAGGAGTTTCTTCCCTGAGGCCATTCGGACTGTAAACGCCTATCTCAATAGGGACTAACTCTACTGAACGTTTTTCCTTCCATTATTTATTATGTAAAAGAATATGTGTGTTATGATTGTGTTTATAGTTTGTTTGGTTGTTTGGTTGTTTGTCTTTTGCACAAAAGTCCGCGAGCATTGCCACTTTCATTTCACTGCACATCTCGTATGTGTATGTGACAAATAAACTTGACTTGACTTGACTTGATAAGTACAGTAGGCCATTCGGCCCTTTGAGCCAGCACCTCCATTCAATGTGATCATGGCTGATCATCCCCAATCAGTACCCAGTTCCTGCCTTCTCCCCATATCCCTCAACCACTATCTTTAAGAGCCCTAACTAGCTTGGTATAATTGTAAATTGTCCCTAGTGTGTAGTGCTCAAGTGTCTAGGGATCGCTGGACTCAGTGGGCCAAAGGGCCTATTTCGACATTGTGTTTCCAAACTAAGCAAAAATAATTGCAATGCCAGAAGATGAGCTGTGCATCCATTCATCTTTAAAAGAGGCTTGTCATGAAGTGAAACCAATATTACTGAAAACAGGTACACAAGCATTTGCAACTTCCTCTCTCAACAGCTCAAGGAGGAGACACCTTGCTTAACAACCAGGACTTTTCACTGATCAATGTTCATGGCCCCACATAGCTCACTATGGAGGATAGACGCAAAATGCTGGAGTAACTCAGCTTCTGGAGTAACAGGCAGCATCTCTGGAGGGAAGGAATGGGTGACGTTTCAGATCAAGGCCCTTCTTCAGACTGATTAGGGATAAGGGAAACAAGAGATATAGACGATGATCTGGAGAGATAAAGAACAATGAATGAAAGATATGTAAAAAAGTAACGATGAAAAAGGAAACGGGTCATTGTTAGCCGTTTGTTAGGTGAAAACAAGAAGCTATTGTGACTTGGGTGGGGGAGGGATGGAGATAGGGGGAATGCCGGGGTTGCTTGAAGTTAGAGAAATCAATATTCATACCACTAGGCTGTAAGCTGTCCAAGCGAAATACGAGATGCATTATGGAGGGGAGGGTTGGCATGTCAGGCACCACCAAATTGGATTAGCCTTTGATGCGGCAACATTGGGAGCTGGGCCAGTGCCGAGTTGCTAACTAGGATGGTATTATACATTTACCCTGGAAGCTTCGTTCCAAGAATCCTCATCTACAACTCTTCTGCCAAAACTGCTTCCTTCCATCTCCTTGTGTTCAGAGAAAAAAAACCACACACAAGTGGCACATAATGGCCTCCTTTGTAAATGCAGTTCAACTATTTTCCTTCATTTATTCTGAAAATGTGCCACCAGCATTTTAACTCACCAGGCTGATGACAACTGATGACTACTCTGCCAAGTACAATTGGACATTGTTTCAAATTTCATACAAGTGAAACCAATGGCATTTTGTTCAAGTAAAGGTCAGGCAAAAATAATTCTAATAGTAAGAATAAACACAAAATGCTGGAGTAACTCAGTGTGTCAGGCAGCATCTCATATTGGAGCAACAGCACCTCATATTTCACTTTGGCTCAGTTTACAGCCCAACAGTATGAAGATAGACACAAAATGATGGAATAACTCAGCGGGACAGGCAGCATCTCTGGATAGAAGGACTGGCTGACATTTTGGGTCAAGACACTTCTTCAGACAGGCGAGAGGGGATGTTGCAGAACTCTCGTCAGAGGATGAGACCTTCTTCAAAGTAGACATACCTCGAGGAGATTTCGCAGTGGAGCAGACAAAATGTTGTCGGAAGGAACTGCAGATGCTGGTTTAAACCGTAGACACAAAATGCTGGAGTAACTCAGCGGGACAGGCAGCATCTCTGGATAGAAGGACTGGGTGACATTTTTGGTCGAGATCCTTCTTCAGACTGGTATGAATCAACTGCATGAATGTCAATTTCTCCTGCATTCCCTCCTCTCCCCCTCCCCACCCTGTTCATCCTACTAGCTTCTCGCGTTATCAAACTTTCTCCAGCCAACAATGAGCCATTATGAGCTCCACCCATCCCGAGGTCATCTGTTGCCAGCCCAGATTCATTCTGGCCTTTTCTCACCACCAGTTTATTTCCCTCCTCTCCACCACTTTCAGTCTAAAGAAGGGATCTCCCCCAAACGTCACCTATTCTTTTTCTCCAGAGATGCTGTCTGACCCACTGAGTTACTCCAGCTTTTTGTGTCTTATCTTCGTTATAGACCAACATCTGCAGTTCCTTCCTAGACTAATAGTAAGCATGTTTGGCTAGCCTTGTCCACCTGCAATGCTTCCATATAATGGCCCACAGCATCACATGCAACTTCAGCCAACTTTGGGTCAAGCAGTTGGCATGACTCAGAGCAGAGAGGAGGCCAAGTTGGAAGATGAGATGGGAAGTAGGAAATGGCCAGGAAGCTTGCTCCGACTGGAATTCAACAAACCTGGCTACAATGTGTCTATTTGTGTAAAGTGGGCTGGAGTTTACTTGCAATTGCCTGCAAAACAGAATTGTTTAACCTTGACACAGTCAGAAAAAGCAGTCTGCCCGCATTGTCATTGGTCACTCTAGTATATGCTTTGCGATAGGCACAACACAGTTCTGTATAAAAGAAAGTACAATGGCGCAGTGCTAGAATTGCTGTCTTACAGCGACGGAGACCCAGGTTCAATCCTGACTATGGGTGCTTATCTGGAAGGAGTTTGTACGTTCTCCCCGTGACCTGCGTAGGTTTTCTCCTTGAACTCCGGTTTCCTCCCAAACACCAAAAATGTACACGTCCGTAGGTAAATTGGCTTGGCATAATTGCAAAAACTGTCCCTTGTGTGTGTACGATAGCGTTCGTGTGCGGAGACTGCTGGTCGGCACGGAACTGGTGGGCCAAAGGGCCCCTTTCCACGCTGTATCTGCATACTAAACCAAACTAAAAAAGAGTGCAATCTTTCTCGAGTGAGAGAGGGGGAGGGAGTTAAACACAGCAAGGAAAAACAATGAAGCCCATGAATTTCTAAAGAGTCCATTAGAGCAGGGGGGACTGTGCCAACAATTCAGGCACATGCCTGCAATGCCTCAACCAGAATGCACAAATAAGCGGAAGCAGTTGAAAGGTCGACGTGAGAGGGTTGACAAGTCTGTGCTTCCAGCCCACTTTTCCACTGGCACCCATTCAGGAAATGCACACTTGATGATCTCAATTGTACTTTTCACCTAAAAGGATCCCAGAGTCGGCAGGGAACTGGTTGCAATTCCACCACAGTCATTTCCTCCAGCACATTCATCAGATGGCAGCATTGGGCAGATCCCCAGCCTGGCAGTAACCATGTGAGGAAATTGCATCACAAAGGATATATCAATAAACTGATATAAACTCACATTTATTAAACAGCACAGTTTATTGCTTCCTGGAGAAAAATTTATTGCTCCTGTCATTCAGCGCACCACAAAACAGCATGGTTTTTAGTTGCCGAATTTTAAGAATGTTGTCACCCATTGTAAACTAAATAACATCCTTTGTGTAGGAAGGAACTTCAGATGCTGGTTTACACCGTAGATAGACACAAAGTGCTGGAGTAACTCAGCGGGTCAGGCAGCGTCTCCGGGGAGAAAGGATGTGTGGCGACTCGGGTCGGAACCCCACTTTCAGTCTGAAGAAGGGTTCCAACCTGAAACGTCACCCATCCGTATTCTGCAGAGACGCTGCCTGACCCGCTGAGTTACTCCAGCACTTTGTGTCTATCTTCAGTAAACACCGTCCTTTTGTGGAGATGAGTTTGTATGCCAGGTGCCCATTCCCTTCACTGCCTCACCAACTCTCTGCAGTGACACGCTGAACATCTGCTCGCGGTAATCTTGCCTGGCACTTGCAAGGATCATTTTAAAGTGATGAATCCCCATTAAATTCCTATCAAATGGAAATGGTCTTTCCCTTGGTTACCATCCCATTTTAACATCCTCCGCAGCTTTCTCTGTTCCAATCTGGGCAGTCCCAGTTTCCAGGATTACTTTGGCAAAGTGGTGAAGCAGGTCGAGTCATTGCCTTACAGCTCCATTGACTTTGTGCAACCTCCATGCAGACTGCATCTGTTCTCGCAGTGAATGGCTGGGTTTCATCTCAGATCCCCAAAGCTGTGCTAGTAGCCAGGTTATTTGCAGCTGTTAATTTGCAACTTGCCTCGTGTGTGAGTGAACAGTGATATCTGCAGGCGGTGGGGAGCAGAAGGCGGCTAATGAGAATGTAGAGAAAAGTAAAAGCAGATTAGTATGAATAGGTGGTCGGTGTGGACTCAGTGGGCCGAAGGGCCCATTTATGTTCTGCACAACTGACTTCTATGACTCCAACCATTTTAACCAGTAAAAAAGTCTTAAAAAGGATCGGTCTTTAATAAGACACACTTGATAAAATGTACATTTCCTTGTGCAGGCGATAGAACTACATTAAGAGGCATCCACTGTTCGTGATCAAATTCCTTATTCCTTTTTAAAAATTTCTTCTTGCATCTGGGTATCAGTGGCAAGCCCAGCATTTACTGCCCATCCCTAATTGCTCTGTGACCGTTATGGCCATTCGCAGTAAGAAGGGCCTCGACCCGAATCGTCACCCATTCCTTCTCTCCAGAGATGCTGCCTGTCCTGCTGAGTTATTCTAGCTTTTTGTGTCTATCTTAGGGCGTTTAACACTCAGCCACAGTGGAGAGGCTGGAAACATAGACCAAGGCAAGGATGGCAGATTTCATCCGCTGAAGTTGAACGAGGTATTTTTACCAACTATCCATAATTTTGAGCATTATTGACGACTTTAAGCATTCCATGTTATTAACTTAATTTAAATTCCTCAGCTGTCACTTTGAGATTTGAACACTGGTATCTGGACCATTTGGTCCAAGCCTTTGCTTGCTTATCTGAAGGTTAGGCACCCACGCTACTGTGGGAGGAAGGTTTCTTGTTCTGTACCACTAGGATACATTGCAAAACCAACCAGACACCACGCCTAAGTGAACAAAATCACGTCATCTGGCAACACATATTTCGCTTTGTACCCCAGAATTTGGCACGTTACCGAACAGTAAAAAGCCTCAATAGAGTGGATGTGGTGAGGATGTTTCCACTAGTGTGCATGTCCAAGAGCAGAGGCCATAGCCTCAGAAGAAAAGGACGTATCTTTAGAAAGGAGATGAGGAGAAATTTCTTTAGTCATGGGGTGGTGAATCTGTGGAATTCATTGCCACAGACGGCTGTGGACGCCAAGTCTATGGAGATTTTTTTAAGGCGGAGATTGATAGGTTGTTTCCTCCTGCCTCTTATGGGGAGAAGGCAGGAGAATGTGGATGAGAGGGAAAGATAGATCAGCCATGATTGAATGATTGAGTAGACGTGATGGGCCGAATTGCCCAATTCTGCTCCTGTCACTTATGAACATTGGCCTCAATAGGCTTGATGTTATTTTCACAGTTTCACGCCAAGTCCCAAAAGTGTGAGCTAATTATTTTCAGGAACACAACAGTCCCCCTCGTTTATTATTTTCAGGAACGCAACAGTCCATCACCCACATCACTCAAGTCTTAACCAAGGACAAAAGATGAAGCAAGTGAAGATCAGTTTAACAAAGAAAATGTTTTTATGAAACAAGCTGATCGGGATACTGTTAGCACACGTTCGGACTCTGGCAACACATCCTTGTGCCACTGCAGCTAATAACCACAACTTTGTTAAAGGAGGAGAGACATTTCAAAAAGGGCAATTGGGGCAAGTAGATCACCAAAATATTATTGGCCCAAAAGTCAATCTCAGGAGAGCAAATGGTGCTGGAGGTGCCCAGTCAACTTCAGGAAATTGAATCATTTTACAGACAAAGAACCCAAAGGAAAAATAAAAGGCAAGAAAGGAGGATTTAAAAGTAAGCTATTTCTGTCACATTTCTGTCATAAATAAACAATAGACAATGAATAGGTGCAGTAGGAGGCCATTCGGCCCTTCGAGCCAGCACCGCCATTCACTGTGATCATGGCTGATCATCCACAATCAGTGCCCCGTTCCTGCCTTCTCCCCATATCCCTTGACTCCACTATCTTTAAGAGCTCTATCTGACTCTCTCTTGAAAGCATCCAGAGAATTGGCCTCCACTGCCACCTGAGGCAGAGAAGTTCTGCTTGGTATGCAGTCAACCAGTCAAGCAAGAAAAACAAAATGTTTATGTTCCAACTAGGAAGGTGATATTTATTCTGCACACAAGGCATCTTCCACTTTAAAACAGGACACTGGAAAGAGCGCTGGTACAGAGAATAGTGGTTGGAAACAGGTTGAGAGGGTGGGGAGAAAGAAGAAGTGATGAGGAGGATGATCAAGGAGAAAACTAGGTGAATAGAAAAGTATGTGGGAAGAGAATGAGGAAGTGGGCAACCTGAAATTGAGAAAAAAAAACCTTTGATCTTCATACCATCGGATTGTCCATTGCTACAGAGGAGGTCAACTGCAAATTGGACACAACTCACATTCCACTTGTGGAGCTTGCAGCTGTCCACCTGGCTTTCTTCACCCCTCACAACCCATTCCAACTGGTTCCATCTTTATACTTGACGGATGCAGCATGGAAGCAGGCCCTTCGGCCCATCGATTCCGCACCAACCGGCGATCATCCCTTACACTTACATTGTCCTACACACTAGGGACAATTTACAGAAGACAATTAACCTACGAACCTGTAAGTCTTTGGAATATGGGAGGAAACCAGTGCACCTGGACAAAACCCAAGCAGTCGCAGGGAGAATGTACAATTTCTGTACCGACAGCACCTGCAGTCAGGATCGAACCCGGGTCTCTAACGCTGAAAGTCAGCAACTCTAACATTGCGCCACTGTGCCTCCCATCATTCCATCAGCCTTTATCCCACACCCCTGTGAACTGCCAGATACCGGCAATCATTTCTATTCCCTCTCGATCCTGAGAGTGTAGTGTTCCAAAATGTCAAGTCACCTTGCATCATTTGCCTCTGAAGAAGTTGCTTGAGCTTCAGTTTCTTCCTGCATTCAGTTTTATTCCAGCATCTGCCATCTTTTATCATCTAATCTTATTTTTTTCGGTTTCCCTTTAAAAACTATGATATTCAGCTCAACCACGCATTCACATTCCAACACGTCGTGAAACCTCTGGGTCCGTATCCAAGATGCCTCAGCTCTAATTCAGTCTCTCCAAGTTAGACACAAGGCAACTCCCATCCCTGCACATTTACATCCTACTATGTCAAAGTACAGGATTGAACTTAATGTTGTTTCGACACCAAGTAGCTATATCAATGCCACCAGGTTATTGAAAACGCAACTGGTTAGCGAATGTCCCAAGGCAATAGATGTGTGTTAGATAAAGCATTTCACTGTACCTAGCTACATGTGACAATAATGTATTATTGAATCATTTAGAAGCTGGACAGGACAAGCATATATTTTTATAGGAGTTGGGTTCATCCCAAGAACTCAAAAACAATTTAAAGAACCTTTTAACCATTAAATTGAAGCTCATCCCAGATGGAAAATTTCTCTCGCACTGCCAGGCTGTTGAAGAGGAAGCAAGAGTGGTTCTTCATCCCAATGGAAGTGGGAGATCACAGCACAAAGATGTGGGTGTGAGTCTCACTATTTCAATGTAGGAACCTGGCCTTGCATCACATCTGTACTGCAGTGGAGCCCAATGTGCTCACTGGGAATATGTTCCCAGTCCAAGTACATCAATGCAAGGACATTGAGCTCTGGAGGAGATGTACATTAAAAACAACATCTGGCAGTGTGGAATATTACCAGCAGAGAAAGGGAGAATTGCTGCTGATTGTGCCCCTAAACTAGGAACATATAAAGGCAATTGCCAGCAAACTATCCATTAGGAACAGGCTCAACTCTAATTTAACAAAAATGCAAATTGAAATTGGAATCGTTTGTTCATAATATTCTGGAAAGTAGAAAACAGGACATATCTTTCAGTGGCCTGCTGAGACTCTCTTTCAACACGACTCAGTGAAGGAAGGGGAAAACAAAAAGCTTGCCAAGCAGTCAGAGCCACAAGTTGCCAATTAATTCCATTAGTGATTTGGAAAGTAGAAGCTAAAAATGAGTCAAACACACCCAACACCAGCGGGGTGCTATCTATTGTGAAACCATTGTGCTGCAGTGTGGATAAAGGGCTGAAGAGCCAAATTGGACATGGCACTGCCTGCTTCTGATGCATCCCAGCAGAATGCATTCTATTAGATATGATGGTGAGAGTCTTAGCCTTGAATATGCAGGAAATCAGTTTTCCATGCCAGTTTTGATCTCACTGTCCAAACAAATGCATGGTAAAAATTATGCTTTGCATTTACAGCACGCCACAACCAAAGGTAGACAGAAAAAGCTTGAGTAACTCAGCGGGTCAGGCAGCACTTCTGGAGACAAGGAATAGTTGAGGTTTCGGATCGGAACCCTTCTTCAGACTGGACAATGTCATGACCAACGGTCGTTTAAGGGCAAGTATTGCCTCGTGAAAATATGGCACCAAGTTGCTCAAAACATGGCACCACAAACCAGAATATGAGCCGTCCAGCCCCTTGAGCTCATTCTGCCATTTCATAGGATCGTGGCAATCTAGCTTGGCTTCAGCTTCACTTTCCTGCCCATTCTCGACACTTAAGTGCCCCATCCTTCACAACTCTGTCAAGATCAGCCAAGAATATATTCAATCATCCTGCCTCCACAATTCTCTGGGGTAGAGAATTCCAAAAGGTTCATAACCCTGTCAGAAAAGTAATTCTCTCTTCATCTCCAACTAAAAACGAACAGCCGTTATTCCGAGGCAACATCATCTCATTTTAGAACCACCAACCTTCACCTCTCAAAGAGAAAGCTTCTCAACATTTACCTCAATGCCTCAGAAATCTAAGATTTTCAATAAACACATCTTAACCTTCTAAACTCCAAGTTTTTCTATTCTTCAAAGCAAGCATATCTTTCCTAAACAAGGCGGCATAATTACACATTTACCACCCGACATTCACATTTGTTCTATATCTCTCTCTTTCTCCACATCTCCATCTATATCTCTCGTTTCCCTTTCCCCTGACCCCGCAGTCAGAAGGGGCTCAACCAGAAACATCACCCATTCCTTCTCTCCAGAGCTGCTGCCTGTCTCGCCGAGTTCCTCCAGCATCATGTCTTATCTTCGGTTTAAACCAGCATTTGCAGTTCCTTCCTACACATCCAGACACATGATCCCGCTCCACAAAACATTCACTATCGGCCGTCACCTCAGTGTCCTCTGGGATGGGTGCCAATAGTCCCTTAACTCCAGTGACAAAATTTCCAACCTTTGATAGTTCTAGACTATCCACCATGTGCGCTGAAGAGACCAAAAAGCAGTGGTCAGCTCATACACAATGCAAACTGATCCATTTCATTCATCTGGTTCAAACGCATTGATGCCTCACACCCTGGCATGTTTTCAATCAGTGACCATCTTTTACACAGTTAAAGGGCCATCCTCCATCCCGAAGTCTGCATTTATATTGAAACCGCTCAGCTGGAAAGTTCTCTAGGACAACCTGCAGCCATAAAGGCCACAGGATAAGATTCCCTTGGACTAATTCTATTGGCCATGTTCATACATTCATAAGTTATAGGAGCAAAATTAGGCCATTCTGCCATTATGTCTACTCTGCCATCAACCATGGCTGATCTGTCTTTCCCTCTCAACCCCACTCTCCTGCCTTCTCCCCATAACCCCCGACATCCCTACTAATCGAGAATCTGTCAATCTCCGCCTTAAAAATATACATTGACTTGGCTTCCACAGCCTTCTATGGTAATGAATTCCCAGAAACAGAAGTAAATTTTGTCCTGAGGAAGGATTATTGGGAATACAAATGACAATTTAAAAAGTGAAAATGTATATAGTGCCTTTAATGCAACTAAAAGTTCACAAAGGCATCAAATATTTGAAGCAGAGGCCTTAAATATATAAAGGTCGATAACCACAAGCAAAGCCCAGGAGTTACAGATTTTGTGCACCTTAAAAGGGGGAGATTTACACAGAGGGAATAGGCAAAGCATAGAGCTATTATACAAAGACAGGCCTAAAAATGTAGAATTGGAAGAACACAGAGATATGAAGAGTTGTAGAGGGTAGAGGTCAGAGTTCAGGAGAGTCATGACCTTGGGGGAATATAAATCAAGGATGGATAATTTAAAAGAAAAAAGGTATATTGTCTAATCAAAGCCCAGTGTAGGTCAGTAAACACAAGTATTGATCCCACCAGTCTGCTGAATTACTTCACAATGTGTACTTTTTCCCGTTAATGTGTAATTTAGGTATATCCACAAATATTAGACAAAGTGTAGCGTTCATAACTCTGATGCGTGATCTGAGGTGGGAAAGATTCACCTCATCCAGCTGTGCTGCACACAGATGTTCCCACCAGAGTACGAGTTAGGGGAGAGGGTAGGGCTGAAGATGTCCTGGTTGGGTTGCTCCTAAGCCTGGCCAAGCTGGCCATCCGCGAGTCACGGCGCCAGGCAGAAGAAGGCTCTGCCTGAAGAAGGCTCTGCCAGCTGCCTGCCCCTTTTCCGGGGTTATGTCTGCGCCCGGGTGGTACTAGAGAGGGACTACACGCTATCCACGGGCACCCTGTGGTGATTTCTCGGACTACTGGGCACCACAGGGGGTGGAATACATCCTTAATAAGGATGGGGAAATAGTTGTTTAATAGTATATTTGATATTGAAGAATATTTGTTTTACTTGTATTATGGTGGTGGGTTTTGTTTTGAATTATTTTGTCTTGTAAATAATATTGCAACTTCTTGAATAAATCTATTTTTGGTTAAACATAAAGAATACGAGGTTCAGGTTTTACTCGTTAAAGATTAGTTGCCCAAATGGATCCTTGGTTTCAGGAGCAGTGACATCCGTGGGAACCCAGATTGTTGCAGTTGCTATGAAACTGGGAAACAGATAATTAAAATTCATCCATAACACAAGCAGTATAATCTGTAACACAATGTACCAATGCATAACCATTTAATGTACCATTGTATCATTATGATGTGGGGAGCTTCTTACTGGAGGCCGAAACAAAGAACAGAAAAGTCGTTTTTGCAATAAAATGGTACAAGCAGTTTAATTTCCAAAGAAAATAAAACCTCACATCAGTAGAAGTGACGAGCACATAACTAGCCGACAGATAGTATTTCCTTAGAAGATAAAGCAGATTTGGTTCCAAATAAATCCAGCATCAAATACTCTATTGAACTACTGCAGGTGGTAGAGGTGGGGCAGCACAGCAGTGCAGCGGGTAGAGTTGCTGTCTTACAGCATCAGAGATCTAGGTTTGATCCCAACCACTTGATTTGTTTGTACGGAGTTTGAACGTTCTCCCTCTGCATGCATGGATTTTCTCCGGGTCCTCCGGTTTCCTCCCACATTCCAAAGACGTGCAGGTTTGTAGGTTAATTAACGTTGGTAAAATTGTTAATTGTCCCTAGTGTATAGTATAGTGCTGGTGTACAGGGATCGCTGGTTGGCACAGTCTCCATGGGTCAAAGGGCCTGCTTCCATGTTGTATCCCTCAAAAACTAAACTATACAGTAGAGTACACACTGACTATTTGGAGCATAGCCACAAATGCATAGGAATGTAGGAGATTACAGAGTGACCACTGCCCAGTCTTTCATAGGCACTGACCTCCCTGGCAAAGAAATCTATGGGAGATGCTGCCTCAAAGAGTCAGCCAATATCCAAGATCCACACCATCTTGGCAACGTTCTCATTTCACATCTACCATCAGGAAGAAGATACAAGAGCCAGGAAACCATGACCACCAACTTCAAGATATGGGTTGCAAGGTCAACATAGTGCCACATGGACATGAACAAAATGAGAATATGACACTATTGACTGCTTTTGGCAGACGTTTACAAAGCTCTTTTCCCCAACATCTATTTCCTAATATTATAGCAGTCATGTTGAGCAAGGACCCCCAAGGTCTAACCACAGCTTTATGCCTTGAGATACATCAGAAAGCCTGGAGCCATCACCTCTCTCCACTCACTGCGGGATTTAGTCAGCAATGATCTCCTTGCAACCACTCTTTCAACCAGGTGCTGTTCCAAATCAAGGCTGCAAGGGGTATTTTTTCTTGGAATGAAAATATTGCAAACACAATCTTGAATGATCATTGGATTACAATCTTCAATAGGTGTGCAATTTAAGTATTTTAGGATGTAAGCCCAGTTATCACCTGGGTTTCTCGATAATGTTGATCATGGAATTGCTTCCTGCGTTTGCTTATCGTGGTGGATGAGGTTGGAACTGGAGTCAGCATTTCATATCAGATTATGTGGATGAACAAGTACAGTGTTTCACTGAAGTGGACAAGTGGGATCAAGACTAATCTCCTTTATGGGTTACAGGAAGGAAGAGTGCCGGCCTGTAGTAGCCAGTCTAAGGTTCAAAGGGTTCAAAGTTTATTTTATTGGTCACATACACCTAGGTGTAGTGAAATGCTTCTTGCCATTTTGCAGCACATAAAGAAAGAATACAGACATAACATTAATAAGAGATTTAAACATAAAGAACATCCCCCCACAATGGTTCCCATTATGAGGGAAGGCACAATGTCCAGTCCCCATCCCCAGTTCACCCATAGTCGGGCCTATTGGGGCCTCCACAGTTGCCTCCATGGAGGCCCGATGTTCCAGGCTGTTCTCGCTGGGTGATGGTGCTCCGGCGTCGGGAGAATCATCTCAGCGGCTTGGGACACCTGGAACGGCCGCTTCCGTACTGGAGGCCGCGGCTTCCGAAGCCAACAAGGCCGTGCTGGATGGAGCTCCACAACTGGTAATCTCGCCGAGAGATCCCAGGCTCCCGATGAAAAGTCAGCGCCGCTGCCCGCAGCTGGCCGCTCCACAGACCTGCAGCTCCGCGATGTTTTTATTGACGGTTTCAGCTCACTGGAGTTCCAGCGCGGCGACCCGGGCAAGGCATCGCCCGCTCCATGATAGCGCTCCAGCGCTGTGCCGCTGCTGAAGCCGAGGTTCTGGGCGGTCCCCGACAGGAAACGCCGCTCCAGGCCCGCTGGTAGGCCGCGAGGACGGGTCGACGGTGCAGCCCGGAGAAAAGCTGCCTCTCCGACCAGGTAGGGACCCTAGAAAGGCAGTTTCCCCCTTCCCCCACATAAAAAAGGCTAGAACTTCAGAACAAAAAACTCAACTAAATAAAAATAAAAAAGAGAGAGAAAAAAAACGGACAGCTGCAGGCTGGGCAGCCATACCATACAGGACGGTATGGAACCTATCCTTGATCTTACTGCCACTATTATTGGGAAAGATGCTGAAATTGTTCATTCGGCTGAAACAAGCAGTCAAAACTGTTCAGTAAAAATCAAAGGACAGCCAATTAGTGATTTGGAAGGAGTCTCTTTGTTAACCAAAGAAATATTCAAGGTGAAAATCACTGTTTCGTCCCCCACCCCCTCTCCCATTCGAGCCACCAGAAATCTACGTACAACTGCATAAAATGGATAGCTAAATACATGAAAGGCTAAAAGGCTACAGCCAGCCAACCTAATCAAAAATCGTATTTGGGAGACATTTGTTTTCAAAACTTTGAAGCTCAGTTTTGGTGTTCTTTCAAATAAGTGTTAATTTTGTTTTTCAAGCCAACAGTTTGCAAAGCAATGGAGCCGAGCAACATTACCAACTGGAATGGTCCACTTGTTGCCTTTCATTTAACATCTTCAATGGGCTCAATGTCAGCCAGAGATTAATAGCACACAGGAGCAAACTACTCAAGTGGTGTTTCCAACTGATTGTTATTGCTGTGTTGGGAATTTTATCCCAGAATTTGAAGAGGAAGGCAAAATAAAACTAAATACAGACAAGAAATCTTGGTGTTTCTCAGTGATGCCACCTCATTTATCCTAGGAGAGACAATGACATTTTCTTTCCCCAAGAGGCAAGATCTATTTTCTTAGAATAGGCAAGGCAGAGAAAGATACAATCATAATGCAGGTAAATGTGTAATTAGTGTAGATGGAAAATAAGGTTAGTGTGGACATTGTTGTCCAATGGGCCTGTTTCTCTGCAGTACAACCAAATCCAAAGTGAAAAACCTAGGAGCAATATAGAACGAAAGGTGGTGCATTGTGTAAAATTGGTTGTTGAACAATACATTGACAACATACCACAAATTTTGTTTAGGAACAGCTTCTTCCAAAATACCATTACCCTGCTGAACTCACAGGCCCGACGCTAGCTAACTTTTATACCCTTTTATCTGTATATATTTATTTGCCTATGTACTAGTTCAATTCATCCACATTGTACATATTGTTTTAACCAGTATTTTTACTACTTTGCACTCTGATTAGATGCTAAACTGCATTTCGTTGTACCTGTACTCGTATTTGTGCAATGACAATAAAGTTGAATCTAATCTAATCTAATCTAATTTTGTGGCGTTAAGTTAAAAAAAGTTTAATTTATATATTGGGGCATTTAACTGTTAACATTTTCTGTAACCTATTAAAGTGTTAGAACAAATAACAGCAAGGGGGAAAACATCAGGTTTTAATTTAAGAACAAAGTAACAGTGTCCAAGTAATATAAAGAAAATACTGCAGATGCTGGTTAATACACAAAAGGACATAAAGTACTCAAGAAACTTAGCAGGTAGGACAGCATCTCTGGAGATGGATAGGCAATGAGGAGTGGCTAGGAGAACCAAAGGTGGTGGTTTGTAGGTGACTAGTCATTAAGTATTTGTGGCAGTTTGCTGTGCAAAAATTGGTTAGGTTACCAACATTTATTAAAACATTAAAAATTACTTCATTAGATTAAACACATGTATGATTATTTATTCCTCCCCCACCATCCCCTCAACAGCGCCCAAATAATGGTGCATGTTGGTCACAAAGACTGGAAGCAAGTCCCATGCATGATCAGTGTGCAAATTGCCACAGGCAAGGCCAGAGTGAGTTATGAATAGAGCAACACAGTTGCATTTGTGAAACGATTCAACCCAGAAATTGCAAACCCCACTCCGGGAAAGAGCACTTTTCATGGGCAAAGTGCTAAATAATAGGATGCATAGAACAAGGTACCCTATACCTAAAGCATTATTAGAATTTATTCTTAAAAGCAATAATCTTTTGAATCGATAAAGCTCAACGTTTAAGAAACAGTTAGACAGGTGCAGGAAGAGGACAAGTTTGGAGGGATATGGACCAAACACAGGCAGGAGAGACTAGTGTCATGTTGGCCAGTATGGGCAAGTTGGGCCGAATGGCCTGTTTCCACACTGTATCGATATGACTCTATAGCATACAAAACCTAGTAGACCATGGAAAAAACAAAGCCTTCACAGCCACCATGGACAATATCCTTATTTACAACACCGTGCTACACCGAAACAGTAAATTGTGGAAATAATCTGCAGGTCGGGCCACATTTACAAGAGTCTTACGCCATATTATTTTAAAAGATGTGATCAAACACTGGGCTGACCAGAAGATTTGATATGCAGATGGAACTTTTATTTGTCCTTTCTAGGAACTGGCCTGAAGCCCCAGTCGGGGACTCGCGCGCAGAGTCCAAGCAGATTCTCCAGGTACAAGATACATTTATTTGTCACATGTACCAGTTGGTACAGTGAAATGTGTGGTCACCATACGGTCATACAAATTTAAAAAACACACGATAGACTCCAACATAAAACATCCCCACACAGCAGAATCAAAGTTTCCCACTGTGAGGTAAGGCACCAAAGTCAGTCCTCTGACTTGAGGCATCTTTCTTCGCGTTTAACACCGTTTCTGGTGCATGAGCATTAACACAAGCCCCGTGTTCGACATTTCTATTAACACTACAGTGAACCCTCATTTTTAATGGTCCCCATTATAATGGATTTCAGCTATAATGGACAGACCTGTTGAAGCCACCCCTGCCTTGAACCACCTTCCCAGCCACTAAAAGCCCTGGCTTCCAATGCCACCACTGACTCACAAGGTGCATGGTCTATTATAACAAGGGTTTATTGTAATCCCATTTCAATTTCTTCCTTGCCACCACCCTTCCCCCAAATCTACCAGTCACCTACACACTTGGGGCAATTTAGTGGCCAACTAACGTGCCAAACTGGGGGAGTGACCTAGAGTAGAGTCCAGCTGGATAATCCTACATCTCTCATTCCTTCATCTTCCTCCACAGTAGAGTTACTCCACATTAATATTGGATGAAACTGCCATTTTCCTCCTGATGAACAACGAGGAAACAAATTTATTTTTTTTAAACTTGGGAAATAATGCTGGAAAATGTAATCAGTCTGGGCAAACTTTTATACAGATCTGATGGAATTGTTCTGATTTTCACTTAAAAAGGCGTAACAGCCACTGCAAAGTTACATGGGGCAGCAAAGTAAGTGGAGCCAAGGCTCAACAGGTTGTGACCCACTTCTGTAATTGGTTACATTTATGATACATCAATTTGGTGGCTCAAATTATTCTGTTCTTTCAAAAGAAAGTTGGCGAAAAAAAGAGATTTCTTTCTCATTTTCATCACATCTGTCTTGGTAAAACAGGAAAACACCAAAGCTATTGCTCACCTGTTGCAAACTATTCTTCAAACAGAAAGGAAGTGGGCAGATTTAAATACAAGGGGCCTGGGAACATGGACAGTCACACCTTGGAACAGTGATGTAGCTGGAACTGGCATCTAATTGAGGAATGGTTAGGATGAGATCCAGTAAAAGATCAGGGCTTAAACCCTGGGATCTAAAGCAGATGAAGGATTGAAAGAGGTGGGGTTGTGCAGCGTGGATGGAGTAGAGTTGAAAAGGGATGGGGGCAACAGGCAAGAACCTGCCTGTGATGAGATCCCAGAACAAACCAGAGACTTCCTGCAGGAATACAAGAAATACAAAGAGGGAGGGCCTCATTCAGCCTCCCATGCCCGCACTGCCATTCAATACTAATCATGAGTAATCTTCCACCTCAATACTATTTTCTGTCCCATAACCTTTCAACCATCCAACAACCTACCCACCTTTATCTTCCATATACTACACTACTCAACTTCAGTAAAGAATTCCTAAAATGACACAAAGTGCTGGAGTAACTCAGTGGGTCAGGCAGCACCCCTGGAGAACATGAACAATTAACGTTATGGGTCATGATCTGTTCAGACCAATTGATGGGGGGGGGGGAAAGAAAAAAAGTTTCCCCTTTCACAATTTGGGCAAAGTGAAAAAAGGTGAACTGCAAAATGCTTTAATATTTCTGGCCTCGTCCTCCATTCTGTGAGCAATAACCTGCTATTCACAACTTCCATTAATGACTGCTGCATCTGACTGTTCACACCAAAATCCCACGTGGATTGGAACACATCTTGCAAATCTCTTCTTGATGTTTCTGAAATTGCTCAGCTCAGATCGTTTGATGATTGAAGCCGTCAAGTGCCAGCAAATCCCTCCTCTGTAAAACTTTGATCAGCTTGCCACGATATTCCAACCTGCAGCCCACACTTCAGATGCTTCCCAGAAAATCTGTGGTTAGTACTTTACACATCTTCCGTCAGTTTAAACATTCAATGCACTTTCTGTGGCGTTAAATGTCAACTACACTTGAGCTACATCAGAACAGCAAAAGCTCCCACGTGAGATTGTGTGTTATAAGATATAGGAGCAGAATGCCATTCGACCCACTGCGCCTGCTCCGCCATTTGATCATAGCTGGTTCATTTTCCCTTTCAACACCATTCTTCTGCCTTCTCCCCTTATCCCTTGACACCCTTAAAGCCCTGCCCCATGGTACGAGTTCATTCCAAGAGCTCTCCCGAGTTTGCCCTGATTCTAACTCGGAGATTTACGGTAATGGCCACTCGATGGGGCTCTCGTGGACATTTTTCAACATGCTCATGTTGAAAAATGTTGAAAAATCTTCACGAGTCTTCCCGTGTACCTGCTGCTAGCGCTAAGAGACGTCCCCAAGCTCCGACGTACCCGCTACGTTAATTCTCCGTGCTTACGAGTTTGATTTTTTTTTTTAAACTCGGGAGAGCTCTTGGAATGAACTCGTACCGTGGGACAGGGCTTTTACTAATCAAGAACCTACCAATCTCCACTTTAAAAATACCCAATGACTTGGCCTCCACCGTCGGTGGAAATGAATTCCATATTTTATCTATTATTTGTATTCATGAAATGGGCATCTACAGTTGATTCTAGCATTCAACATAGTAAACAAACAATGTCTTCTTCCCCTGAAAACCATTCACCACCATCCCTTCATTTCTCCCTCCCAACATGTTGTTCAGGGGGCAGTTGCACAGTGTAATGAGCCGTAGTAGATTCATATAATTGGAGTACAAGCCTGTGGTTCACATCATTAATTCCAATAGGAAATTGGAGTTGGATTTTCTCCTCTTCCAAAGGCTTATTTAAGGGAGAAGATCAAAGGAAACCCTGCAAGAAGGGCTTCCAAAGTGGTTAACCGACTGTCTCATAGCCCGTTTCGATCCTGACCTTGGGTGCTATCTATGTGGAGTTTACACATTTTCCCCGTGACCATGTGGTGTGCCACTTTTCTACCACATTCCAAAAAATGTGTGGGTCAAATGGCCTCCATAAAATTGCTCCTAGCATGTAGGGGGGAATGGATGCAAAAGTGGGATAACATAGAACTAGTGTGAGCAAGTGATTAGTGGTCAGTTTGGAGTCTGTGGGCCAAATGGCTCACATCCATGCTTTATCCATCATTCGAAAAAATAGTTCAACCCTCCCTGTGCAACCGGCATTTAGCAGACTCCTTTGAAGGTGGAGTTTTACAAGAGGCCAAAGTATTATAATATTAGAACACTATTATTCCTTGGCATTTTTAATATACTTGGCTGCTTTTCCCAAACATTCATCTCCATGTGTGCTGTCGCTGGCAAGTTTAAGCCTCCTATTCCACCATGGAAAGTTGATTTCTGATCCCGATCTCTACACAACCAGAGCGGTGAAAAGACTCAAAATCTGGCATGAGAAACGGATACAAAACCAAAGCTTCCAGAAGCAGATCATTAGATAAGGACATCAAAATTTTAACAAAACTCATTGTTCATTTGTCGCTGAGAAAAACCACAATATAACCAAAGGAACTTCAACCTAACATGGTCAGCGCATTCAGTAGTATCCCATTACTTTTGTTTTCACCCAACTGTTCAAAGATGCCCAAATATTTGTTTGGTTTAGTTTAGAGTTACTGCGTGGAAACAGGCTTTGCGGCCCACTGAGTCCACGCCGACTAGCAATCCCCATACACTAGCACTATCCTACACACTAGGGACAAGTTACAATCTTTACCAAAGCCAATTAACCTACAAACCTGTATGTCTTTGGTGTGGGAGGAAACAGAAGGACCTGGGAAAGACGCACATGGTCGCAGGGAGAGCGCACAAACTCTGTACAGACAGCACCCATAGTCAGGATCGAACCCGGATCTCTGCTGCTGTAAAACAGCAACTCTACCGCTGTGCCACCATGCTGCCCCAAGGTTGGGGGAGTTGTCCCTTTAAGCAAGGCAGCAGCTGCAGTCACCGAGATGGAGAAAGACACAAAAATCAAGATGGTGATATCGGCAGTAATCTGAACATTCTATCAATGCTTCAATTATTAGCAACAAGTCAATGGTTATAATTATCTTATTAGGTACTTGGTTCAGTTGTATAGGATGATCAATGAAGTCAATTAAGATGGTCTTGGCCTAGTCTACTGATGGCCTGCTCCCAAGACCAGCTGCAGCGCAGTCCAGTGCAACGACAAGTCTATCCTTCATTCGGTCAGTTAACATGAGAGTGGCTTCCTTTAGCCAACTGATTGATTGCCCACTCCACCGCCAGCACAAACAAACTTACAGGCAATCCATTCTTTTCACATCTCCAGTCGCTGTCTGGAACAAAACTTCTCCAGTTTTATCTGCACAAAAGGGACGTGCAATAGCTCTGGGCCAATGATGTTTTGTGCACATGGCCTCTGTGCAGCTGCTAAGAAAGACACAAGATACAGGTGCAGCTTTGTAACATTAACTCATGAGTTTACCAGTTATACAATCATGGGGTCATACAGTGAGGAAATAGGCCCATCAGCCCAACTTGCCCACACCGACCTGTTCCATCTATAATGGTCCCACTTGCCTGCATTTGGACCATATACCTCTAACCCTGTCCTATCCATGTACCTGTCTAATTGCTTCTTAAACATTGCGATAGTTCCTACCTCAATTACCTCCTCCGGCAGCTCTTTCCATACACCCACCACTCTGTGTAAAAAAGTTGCCCATCAGATTCCTATTAAATCGTTCCCCCCCATCACCTTAAATTTATGCCCTCCGGTTCTCGATTCCCCTACCATGGGCAAGGGGCTCTGTGCATCTACCTGAACTATTCCTCTCAGTTGCAAAATATTAAGCTACAAATTCCTCCAGGTAAAGGTGATGCAGGTTTAAGGAGAGTTCCATCTGAAGAAGGGTTCTGACCTGAAACATCACCGATTCCTTTCCTCCAGAGATGTTGCCTCATCCACTGAGTTACTCAATCGTTTTGTGTTTATCACAGGTTTAAGGCAGACTGCTTACATTCAATGGAGCCTTGTAAAATCCACAAACTTAACAGCAAGAGGAGATTTACATCTCTTCCCCGACAAGATCATTGGAATGTTTTGATGTCGAACAAAGGTGGCACAGTGGCGCAGCAGTAGAGTTGCTGCCTTACATCGCCAGAGACCCGGGTTCAATCTTGTCTAAGGGTACTGTCTGTACGGAATTTGTACGTTCTCCCTGTGAGTTTTCTCTGTGTACTACAGTTTCCTCCCAAGGACATACAGGTCTGTAGGTTGATTGGTTTCAGTAAAAAGATTGTAAATTGTCCCTAGTGTGCAGGATAGTGCTAGCGTGCAGAGATCACTGGTCAGCACTGACTCGGTGGGCCATGGGGTTTGTTTCTGAGCTGTATCTCTAAACTAAATGGGATCGATTTCCACAGGGATCCTTCCCATAATCTAGTTCCACAAGATCTACGATCCACACTAGCAACCTACAAAACTGGGTAGAATTGAAAAAAGTAGGTGCAAGAGTAGACCATTTTAGCCCTTCAAGCCTGTTCGGCCATTCAAAATTATTATGTCTCCATCTCAAGTGTCATTTTCTTACTCTTTCTCTCCATGCCTTACGTCTGAAAATGTACCTCCTTAAATAGTTATGTAGCAACTTTGCTTCACAACCATCTGTAGTTGAGAATTCATATGTTCTTCAACCTCTGGTTTCCTTTTTTCGTCCTGAACATTTTACCCCATATTCTCAGACTGTAACCTTTGATTATAGGGTCCTCAGCAAGGAACAATCACCACTGTTAAACCTGATAGAGGTTAGTATGCTTCAATTATATATCCTCTCATCCTTCCAAATTGTATACCAGCCTAGTTAACCCAGTTCTTTTCTCATTGATAGACACACCTTCCTAGGAATCAGTGTTATATTTATTGCACTCCCTACATACCATTTTTTTTTTTAAATCCTTGCTTATATACAGAGATTAAAACTTCACAACAATCCACAGTGTGGGCACACCAAGGCTTTTTATAGCTGTACCAAACCACCTTTGCTCTTTTGCTCGAAAGATCTTAAGTAAGAATCCATTGGTGTCATCTGCCTGCTACACTTGCTTTGTGACTGGCATTCCAGTACTCACAAATCACATTATACATTCACGTTTCTGACAAGATCACTCAACGATATTCAAACTTTTCATTTGTCTACCAGGTATGATTACTTCATATTTGTCCATGTTACAATGTACGCCCACACGCATACCCAGTCTAAAATTGTTGTCATGCCTCTTTACATCTTCCTCACAATTCACCAGGTTTGGGGAAATACTCAATTTGATTCACTTATCCAAGTCATTGATATGCATTGCAAACAGCTGGGTTTCCCCATGTACTGATCCCCATGATATCTTACCAATCACTACCTTCTACCACGAAACATACCCATATAGTCAGATCATTTTCTCCCTGTGCACTAACCCATATACCCACTATACCATCAATATTAAGTCCACATATATACTTTGTAAGGATCACTTAGTCAAAACATTTTTTCCCCCATAAATCCATGACATTGTCAAATCCCGTTGATTTCATATTCTTTATGATAGACTACAGCATTTCCCCTATTTCTTGCGTTGGACTAACGAGTCCTTAGTTTCCCCTCCCCTTATCCAATGTTTTGTCAGTAAGATGGGAGGCCAAAGCTTCTAGTTTAAATAGCCAAACACTATTAAAAAACAACTTTTTTTAAATTACTTGTGTTTGAATTTTTTTTGAAAGACTTGCACAGTATGATATCACAAAACATTTTAAAGTATGCACAATCATTCACAATAACCATATTCCACATTAAAATTCCACACCAATAATAATGTTAAACTTTCCAGTGGGGACATACAAAGTGAAATCTGTGCAGACCAATTGATATTATTCATTGTTCTCAGAGTGCTGAATTAAGCCAGTCACCCTTTCAATGTTCCTCTCCAAATGCCAGAGGCCATTTAGAGCCCACCACATATTGTGGGACAAAAGTCAGGACTCAGACAGGCTGTGACACAAGACTCTTTTCCCAAAAGAATAATTTGGAACCAACTGGCATCTTAGAACAAAATTGCTAGATTTATCGAATTTAATTTCCCATCTTGACATGAGGAGATTCAAACTCCTGACCTCTGGGTTACATGCCCAGTACCCATGATCATTTTGTGACCATACTCTGATAGTTAAAGCAGAAATCAAACTAGGCTGTTGCTTTGATTTAGAATTAATAACATTAGGCTACAGTAACAGAAACTCAAAAGCATCCAAATTAAGCAATGAAATTTTTATTTCAAGATAATCACCAATGGAAAGATACGTGGATGAAATTTGAAAAATGGAAAATAGTTTTTGAATAAAAACACTATGCAGTCTATGCATAATTTAGACCCCTTTTACTTCATTCAGGTTAATAACATTTTAATCTTAATGCAACCCAAAACATACAGCTTTGATTATTCAAGGACTGAATAATTAAAATTTGAATCATTTTTTACCCAAAGACATTTCTGTTCAAAGCTCAATGATCAGGAGCTCCTAATATTTAAAGTAGATTAAGCATCCAATTTTGAATCTATTCATGCCAAACTAATTAAGCAACCACAACAACCTTTGCCCAAACAAACAGCAATGAAATGCAGGATCAAGAGTTGGCTATTCAGTCCTTCAAACTTGCTCTGCCTTTCAGTTAGATTCAAACTAGCCTTTACCTCAACTCAAATGAATTTAAGCACCTAGTTCCCATATCCCTGGAGAACCCATCTAACCTAAAGTAACATGCATGCAAGACACTGCAACTACTGGCAAAAAAACATTCTCCTTCTGTTTACCGACCTTCATACCCAGCTGAGAAATCACAAAAACAAGTTTCCAGCCGAGAGCTGGACTCGGTTAACCCAGAGACTAACTCAAAATAAACACCTGATGCAAAAACTTTCACCACAACCCTGACATCACCATTCCCCTAGTACTGATCCCCATGATATCTTACCAATCACTACCTTCTACCTCAAAACATACCCATATACCCAGATGCTTTAATATTCAGGGGCGGCACCGCGGTAGAGTTACTGCGCTAGAGACCCGGGAACGGTCCTGACTATGGATGCTGTTTGTATGGAGTTTGTTTGTTATTCCTGTGACCACGCGGGTTTTCTCCGGGCGATCCGGTTTCCTCCCACATCGAAAGTCGTGCAGGTTTGTAGGTTAATTGGATTCTGTAAATTGTTACCAGTGTGTAGGACAATGCGAGTGTACGAGTTGATTGCTGGTCAGAGTGGCTGGACCAAAGAGCCTGTTTCCACAGTGTATCTCTCATTTAATGTCGAAATCACTGAAACTCAGCAATTTACAGTTACCTTAATTCGAAGTTAACAGTGCAAATCAGCAAGTATTTTTTTAATAAAAGAGAGACAAAGAAGAGACCATTTGCCCTCAATCTGTGACAAACACTGCATTCATTTTTACATTAATCTGACCCCATTTTATTCACCCCACATCCCCATCAGTTCTCCTGATTCCAGCACTCCCATATACAATGGCCAACCTGCAAGAGGAAACCCATGCACCCAGTGGAGTTCTCACTGTCACAGGGAGAACATGCAAATCCCAGAAACCATGTTGGAAGTCAGGATTGAATCAGGATGACTGGAGCTGTAAGGCAGCTATAGCATACATATTATTGCATAGTAAGGATCTATGGTGTGGATCCAGTTAGACTCTCAAAACTTTGATGGAATCAGCGCCATAAAAAAGTCATAGTCATAAGGTCATAGAGTCATACACCATGGAAACAGGCCTTTCAGCCCAATTTGCCCACAATGACCAACATGTCCCATCGATACTAGTCTCACCTGCCTGCATTTGGCCCATATCCCTCTAAACCTGTCCTATCCATGTACCGGTCCAAATGTTTCTTACATGTATCAACTGCCTCCTCCGGCAGGTCGTTCCATACACCCACCATCCTTTGTGTGAAAAGGTTACCCCTCAGGTTCCTATTAAACCTTCTCCCTCTCATCTGAAACTATTGGAGGTTTTGAACACATCCTAAAGTCTCTTCCATCCCCATGAAATCTCTTCCCATGATAGATCTCAGAATAGACTACATTCTAAGATCCTGCTCTTGGGCATTCAAGGTCATTGCTCAGTGATGATGCGGCTTTCAGACTGGGAGAGGACAGGTTGATTCACATTAAACTAGGAGGAAAGCAAAGTAACAGCGCTGGTGGTATTTCCCCAGTGTATTTCACCTGCTGTAGGGAACAATCACACAACACGCAGTATGGGGGGGGGGGGGGGTTTGTATATCAATCTCTTATGTGGGACCTTGTCGAAAGCCTTCTGGAAGTCCAGATACACCACATCCACTGGTTCTCCCCTATCCACGCTACTAGTTACATCCTCGAAAAATTCTATAAGATTCGTCAGACATGATTTACCTTTTGTAAATCCATGCTGACTTTGTCCAATGATTTCACCACTTTCCAAATGTGCTGCTATCCCATCTTTAATAACTGACTCTAGCAGTTTCCCCAATACCGATGTTAGACTAACTGGTCTGTAATTCCCCGTTTTTTCTCTCCCTCCCTTCTTAAAAAGTGGGGTTATGTTAGCTACCCTCCAATCCTCAGGAACTACTCCAGAATCTAAAGAGTTTTGAAAAATTATCACTAATGCATCCACTATTTCTGGAGCTACTTCCTTAAGTACTCTGGGATGCAGCCTATCTGGCCCTGGGGATTTATCGGCCTTTAATCCATTCAATTTACCCAACACCACTTCCCGACTAACCTGGATTTCACTCAGTTCCTCCATCCCCTGCTATTTCCGGCAGATTATTTATGTCTTCCTTAGTGAAGACGGAACCAAAGTAGTCATTCAATTTATGAGCTGGCATAAACTAGATGGGCCAAAGCAAGGCCATTTCAACCAATCTTGTTTATGCCAGCTCATAGCGCAATCCCAGTTCTCCTTTCGCCCATTCTCCCCATATTCTTATCAACATCCTCCACACACACACACGAGGCAATTTAGTGGCCAATTAAGCAGAGCACCAGGTGCCGGGCTCCATCACAGGGGACAGACGATCGACTGACATTTACTGCCAACCCATTAACCTCCACAGCTACCCTGACTGCACCTCCCACCTGCCTCTTCCCTCTCCATCCCCGACTCTCAATGTATCCAGGTCCACGTTCTGTTCCCAAGAATGAGAGTTTCCACTCGTAGATGTCCTATTGCTTCAGTACAGATGGTGTCTACCCCCCCCCCCCCCCCCCCCCCCCAGATAGAACAAGGATATAATTCACCTTGTTCTCGCCTTCCACCCACTAGCCTCCACATAATTCTGACATCTCCGGCACCTTCGATATGAGTCCACCACCAGTTTGTTCAAGTCCTTTGTTCACTCATCCTTTCCCACCCCCTCCCCAGGTACTCCCCCACCCCCCTTACAACCGCGGGTTAGTGCGAGTGTTATTGTTCGTTTTTATCCTGACATTTCTGATGCTTACTTTGTATGATGTTTACCAAGTGTTACGTTTACAATTATGTTGTGCTGCTGCAAGTAAGAATTCCATTGCTCCATTTAGGGACATTTGACAAGAAGATACTCTTGAGCCGAGGTCAGGTTGGAACTCGCGACCACTGGACACCACGCCGCTGCACACTACCACGACCGAAAGCTGGCAGTAAAGGATTCGTTTCTAAGTGGCCCAACCGGTGCCTCGGATTGCGATACAATAATAGGCTCTCCTCCCTTCGCCAGCCCCCGCCCTGCATCCCCCCCACTCATTCCGGGAAAGACCAGCACAAGTGCCCAGCAAGGGGGGAGCGAAAGGAAACAGAAGCGGCTTTGTTCACTCTTCCACGCATTCTTTTGAGGTGAACTACTGAAAGGCTTGGGCAATCTTCAATAACACAGCTCTCTGCCCGTCTAATCAGCAGGCAGGAGAGGGTGGCGGGCGGGCGGGCGAACGAGCAGACCCCAGCAAACGCACCTGCACAAATACCCACTTGTGACTCGGGCCTTGCCTTCGCTGTTGCCAATGAAACTTTCCAACGCGCGTTTACTTTAAACGATCCTTAATGCAAACAACGCACCAAAACGTCCATCGGGCTGGGAATTAACTTAACCGGAATAAAATTAGTCCTTTACCAAGGTCTACAAATAGCTACACTGAGTGAATTAGTTTTTTTTTAAATTTCAGGTTTTCAGTATCTTCCCGTTTGTCTTGCTGTTGTTTTGTAGCATCGTTTACATTTCTGCTCACCACAAGTACTATAAAAGAGTGTCACCGGGTCCAAATTATACGTCCTACGGTTTAGAAAGACGATATCCATTCGTCTCCTCGGAACGTCAGTAGGATACTCGCACTCCTCCAAGCCTCAGTGATGCCACCATGCATGACACTGATATAGACGGGTTTCGTTTTAGTTTAGAGGTGCAGCATAGAAACAGTCCACGCCGACCACCGATCACACTAGCCGAGTCCACGCCGACCACCGATCACACTAGCCGAGTCCACGCCGACCCGTTCGCACCAGTTCTACGCTATCTCGCTTTCGCATCCACTCCCTACACACCGGAGGATATCTACAGAGGCCAACTAACCTACAAATCCGTACGTCTTTGAGATGTGGGAGAAAACCGGAGCAGCCGAAGGAAACCCACGCGGTCACAGGGAGAACGTACAGTCGCCACACAGACAGCACCCGCGGTCAGAATCGAACCCGGGTCTCTGGCGCGGTGAGGTTTTGTAGTTCTACCACTGTGCCGCTCTTGGAGTTATTCAACCATGGAAATGCAGCACAGTCGAGGGCCAGACACAAGAAGCTGGAGTAACTAAGCGGGGCCAGCAGCATGTCTGGAGAAAAGGAATAGGTGACCCGAAACGTCGCCCATTCCTTCTCTCCAGATATGCTGCCTGACCCGCTGAGTTACTTCAGCATGCTGTGCCTCTCTACAGCCGGGAGCACGGCCGTCCCATCCCATCCCATATTCTTTCCTCCCTCTCGCCCACCTTCACCAGTCCTCAAGGATTACAGACAGGAACGCGGCATTTAAAAACGAGGAGGGGCGTTTTCCTTCGGACAAACGACGATAAGAAAGCCGCGGCGGGACGTTCCTTTAATTGCATTCGACAAAGTGGATCCCGCCGAGGCCGCTTCACAAGTCTCGACGCCCCCCCCCCGCCTCTTTGTTTTGGACAGAGGCGGGAGAGCGAAGTAATCAGCACCATTCGCGGCAACACGGGCCGGGGAATCCTCATTAGGCCGTCCGAGGTCAAGTGCTTCGGAAACACTTCCAAACATACACACAGTGAGTGCCGCCCGCGAGTGTCCTAGGCCCCGCGAGTGTGTTTAAACCACTTTCAGTGTAGGAAGGAACTGCAGGTGCTGATTTACACCGAAGATAGACACAACATGCTGGAGTAACTCAGCGGGTCAGGCAGCGTCGCTGGTGAAAAGGAGAGGAGCTGCCTATCCCGCTGAGTAAAACCACGCTCTTGCCGATAGTTTTACCAGCAGTGCCAGTGGGTGGCCGCTACATCGAGCGAGCCCTGTATCTCCCACCCCCTCCTTCACGGAGTTCAGTTCAATTTAATTTATTGTCACGTGTACCGAGCTACAGTGAAAAGCTTTTGTTTTGAACAGCGTTTCCGTTTCATATCTCTCGCCTCTCTCAACCTGAAGAAGTCTCTACCCGAATCATCAAATCAAGAATTTTATTTCTATAGCACATTTAAAAACAACTCTCGTTGACCAAAGTGCTTTACATTAGTGCAGGTACTAACGTGCTACAAACAGCGGTACATAGATCAACAATACATACAGCGCTCCCTCAGAGGACCTCAAGAATGGCTTGGGAGTCACCCATTCCTTTTCTCCAGAGATGATGTTGCCTGTAACTCCATCTTTTTTTGTGTCGCCCTCTTTTTCTTTTAAATACGGAGATTGATAGATATTTGATTGGCAAAAGTGTCAAGGATTCTGGGGAGAAGGCAGGAGAATGGGGTTAAGAGGGAATGATTGATTAGCCACGATTGAATGGCAGTAGACTGGATGGGCCGATTTGCCTACTTCTGCTCCTATGACTCATGAACATCTCGGCTCGTCTTTGAAGTTGGGTGCACCAAGTGCTAGGTGAACCCCTCCCATTCTCAGAAGACCAACGGATAGCGAAAGGCGAGGAAGCCTCGCTTACCGGTCACTCTCCTCGGAGGTGCACCGCCCTCAACAAACCTCATGCATGTCCCGACTGCAAGATATCGGGAGACAGTCACTTAAAGAACACGCAAACAACATGCCTCCCAAAATAATATTTGGACAGGAGAATGCAAACCATGAGTAAATTCTAATAGCCCCCCTTGGGGGGCAAGGCTCAGACTGAGCCCAGATCGAGATCGCTTCTCAAACAGCTTCTTCCCTACAACACCATGTTATCACACACTACAACCTCCAAATAAGTTCTGAACTACATGATGTTGGGGGCATTGGTTTGTCTTCTTGCACTACTATTGATGCACACACATATACCATATGTCCCAAACAGAACAATGACAATATGTAATAAGCATTCTGGTCACAGCAACAGTCCATACAATTGACAAGGGTCAAATAGATAGATACACACGTACATACACATATACTGAACTTCTTTTTGTTTGTTATATTGTTTACCGAGTACTATGTTTACATGTTCTGAAGACAAACACAAAAAGTTGGAATAACTCAGTGGGGCAGGCAGCATCTCTGGAGAGAAGGAATGGGGAACGTTTCGGGTCGAGACCCTTCTTTTCTCCAGAGATGCTGCCTGTCCCGCTGAGTTACTCCAGCTTTCTGTGTCTATCCTCGGTCTAAACCAGCATCTGCGGTTCCTTCCTACACGTTTACATGTTCTGTTGTGCTGCTGCAAGTAAGAATGTCATTGTTCTGTTTGGGACACGATGATAAAACACCCTTGACTCTCTTGCAATACAAAACAAAAAAGTCAACAGGCCAGGCAGCATCCGCGGCGTTTCGTGCCAGGACATTTAATCCGCCCGATGAAGACGTCGCCAATCCATTTCCTGCCCCGCCGAGTTCCACCTGCACAGTGTGTTTTGACCCATCTCAGATCCCACAGTTCCTTGTGTACCCCAGTCTACACTGCAATAATATACCAACATAAAAAACACACGCCAGTTCAAGACAGTTCCAAGAACGATCGACGGGTGGAAAAAAAACACTTCCAGGGCTTGAGGGCAAATTATTTCCATATTATGGAGTTGATTGTTTTAAAGTACAATGGGCATTGTACATCAACGAACTCGAGAAAAAAAACCCCCATTGCAATTGGGGCGTAGTTCTTCTACAGGTACGACTATGCTTTTCCCCGTTACTTTCATGTAACCCAATTTGGGAAAGCTCAAAACGGTGCCCAGCTCACTCCTCCGTCATAAAGAAACACAGATCAAAGGCATCGTTGAATTAACTTACATTGCAATTTGCAAGCGTTCATAGCTTTGCAAAACTTCAGCTCAATTTGCTTTGGCGATCATTTCTATTGTCCCAAGGCTGTTCCGTTTTCCTTTCCACCATCAACTCAGTCCCGCATTACATCTTCATTGTAAAGTGATGAATGAGGCAGAATGCAGACACAGGCCTTATTTAGCATATTGCTAACAATACAGAGCGGCGCAATTGCCCTCGGGCCAATATATTTGTACGTTGTAAATTAATCTCAATTCATCACTTGGAAATTCTCGCAACTCTATCAGCGTCCCCACCCCATCAATCGCGCCCACCGGTCCCTGTGTGAAACGAGCTCCCAGCAATCTCTTCAGACACAAGCGAAGGTTTAAGAGCCTTCGGTATTGTGGCCCGGCGTAAACTGGGGCTTGCAAAAGCAGACCACTCTCTCCGCTCCCCCGTTTAAATCTGACGTGTGCCCCAGGCATCTCCCGCCATGGGGTGGGATGGGACACGATAGGAGATGTTTTAATATTTCCGATCGGTGTGAAACATTTTCAACTCTAAGAGAAAAAAACACAAAAAAATCACTAATCGTAGAACTATAACAAGCTGCGTTTTTACAATGGGTGTGGACATTTCAACACCGATTGTAAAAATGTAAAACAATATTATCAATTAAAATGTATTTTCCCATAAAGTAGAAACGCATGTAGTCTGAATATACTCGCTACACTATACCAATAATGGGTAAAAAGACTACTAAGTCACTATATATATATTAAAAAAAATCTCTACACTATTTAGCAATCATCCTTAATGTTATTTTATCCAATGCAGTGTTCCGCTGCCGAAATCTAATCTGTGTTCAATAATTAGCTTAAGTAGTTTATACCACGGGGAGATAAATCTATTTGACCCTTGTCAATTGTATGGGCTGCTGCTGTGACCAGATTGCCTGTTACATTTTTGGAGTTTCTATTTGGTTTATTGTTAAGATTAACGCCAGCCGCTCTTAAGGGGGAATCTCTTGACCGGTAATCAGACGGGGTCTTTTATCCGCTCAAAACATGAATGATTGAACAGCACATTTCTACCATAGCAAAAACATTCCACAATCTGCAGTTTCTCGTGTCTTCATTTCTACCATAATTGTTCGGCACTGTATGGATTATCACGTGATGTCTACAGCCCATTGTTGTGAGTGCATTCTCAAATCATGTCTAAGAGTGAATTGGAGTAATGGAGTCATACTTTGAAACAATGCCTTCCGCCCACCTTGCAAATGCCGACCAATGTGCCCCATCTAAACTAATCCCACCTGCCTGTTTTTGGCCCATACCCCTCTAAACCTACCCTATCCATGTACCCACCTAAATATTTCTTAAACATTGTGATAGTAACTGTGTCAACTACCTCCTCCTGCAGTTTGTCCCATACACACCCACCACCCTTTGTGTAACCCCCCCCCCCCCCCCCCCCCCCGTTTCCCCATTAATTATTTTGCCCCTTCAATTTAAACCTATGTCATCTGGTTCTCAATTCTCCTACCCCAGGTAAAATACTTTGTGCATTTACCCGATCTATTCCTCTCATGTTTTTCTACTATAAGATGACCCTCTCATCCTCCAGCACTCCAAGGAATAAAGCAGTAGACTGCTCAACCTCTCCCTATAGCTCAGTTCCTCGAGACCAGGCAACATCCTGGTAAATCTTCTCTGAACCCTTTCAAGCATGACAACATCTTTCCTATAACATGGTGACCAAAACTGAGCACAAAATATGGCCCCACCAACATCTTTAACATGACCTCCCAATTTCTATACTCAATAATCTGACTGATGAAGGCTAATGTGTTGAAAGGTTTCTTGACCACCCGATCCACCTGTGACATCACTTTTAAGGAACTATGCAGCTGCACTCCTAGATCGTTCTGCTCCACAACACTTCCTGGAGCCCTACCATTCGCCGTGTAGGTCCTATCCATGTTAGACTTCCCAAAATGCGACATCACACATTTCTCTGTATTAAATTCCATTAACCATTCCTCCACCCACCTGTCCAAGTCCAACCAATCAAGAGCTTGCTGTAATTATTGACACACCATCTTCACTATCTGCAACACCAACCATTTTAGTGTCAAGATTTAGTGTCAAGTCTACAAGTATATTTGACATTAAATAGGTTTCTTGGTGAAACATGTAAATGCAGGTATAGCAGCTAGTGTATTTATCATTCTACTCAATCTGTCAAAACAAATAAAATTCCTCTCTATGTTAGGGTTAGAAAAGTGATCCATAGTGAATTCCCACAACAAAAAAACTACACTCATCTCCCTGCAGGCTTCTGAGTGACTTCCACGATTATTCCTTGTAGTCAAACAATCAGAGGCTTTCAACACAATTGCTATCAAAGGCAATTGAAAGAAACATTGGTCCTCCTGTCCAAGATGACAGCAATCAACCACAATCAGTATCTTAACTACTTAGGAAGATCAGGACAGCATGGATGGCTTGATTCATCTTTCTGTACTGAAGCTTTGAACCACCTGCTAAAAGAAACACAATTCAGATATAAGACCTCACCAAAGTATGGTAACATAATAAAACACTAGCAGACAATGTCCCTCCACTAACACTGTCCTCTGCTTAGTGGAACTGGTCCTCACCCTTAAAAACATTTCCTTTGACACTCCATGGTGTAGCCATGGGCACTCTCATGGACACCAGCTATGCCTGCCTTTTTTGTTTTGTATGTTGAACAGTCCTGTTCCAGGCATACACTGGTCCTATCCCCCAAACTCTTATCTCCGCTACATTGGCAACTGCATCAGGGCTACATCTTGCACCCATGCAGAACTCATGGACTTTATTAACCACCACTAATTTCCACCCTGTCCTCAAATTCACCTGGACTATCTTGGACACCTCCCTCCCCTTTCCTGATCACACTGTCTCCTTCACAGGAGATAGACGATCGACTGATGTTTCATTAATCGAGGAAGAGGTGTTCCGATCCAAAACATCACCTATTCTTTTTCTCAAGAGATGCTGCCAGATCCGCTGAGTTACTCCAGCATTTTGTGTCTAACTACAAGAATACAGATGACTGTATAAATACCCCTGCTAATCATGCAGAGAGCTGATATTGGTATAAGTGACTATGGTTAGATTTATACACAATGTTCACATACAAATATCCTCCACTCACTGCCAGAGAAATCACCATGCTATTATATAAAGAGCTATTATTTTCATTCACTGGTCAGTTTTCCCCTTTTCAGAGAAACTCTTCCTTGAAACTCTGCAGACTAATGTACAATTTTTATGCAAAGTAAATGTTGTAAATTCTGTAATAATTTCCACTGTGCATCCAACAAATATGCTTTACAGCGTTATCAATAGGAGCTCTGAATAGGCAACTGAATCATCCTACACAACCAGAGAGCAGTCCTGAACTACTATCTACCTCCTTGGTGACCCTTGAAGTATCCTTGTTCAGACTTCGCCGGCTTTACCTTGCACTAAATGTTATTCCCTTATCATGTATCGATACACTGTAAATGGCTTGATTGTATTCATGTATTGTCTCTCTGCTGACTGGATAGCACACAACAAAAGCTTTTCACTGTACCCCGGTTCACGTGACATTAAAATAAACAGGCATCTGATGGTGCATACATAAACAGGCATACCAATACAAAACCAAATTCTCTGCTTTGTTATGGAATGCACATACCACCAAAACCACCATGTGGAATCCATACAGTTTGCAGAAACAACCATTCACTGTGCATGTACACCATGATCAACTGTAATGGACCAAATGAATGATACAGCAAAGATAAATATTTTTCCGTTTTGGCACAAATCCTTTCACTTAGATGGTCTAAGAGGTCAATATTTACAGGGCAGAAAGACCAGATAACATGCAAAATTGTCACAGTCCCAAAGCGCTTCCTCAACAGACTTGGCAGGATGCAAAGACAGCTTAATGAAGGATGGGTCATTTGCAGAAAGTACTTCTTAGGTCCTGTTGCAACATTTCCATGTACCAGCTTGATAGGATAATGAAAGGCTTTCAGGGACTGAAAACTGCTTATCCTGTTACTTTAGTCAGCATTGATAGTGTCTTGATGCACAATTAACGCACAATGGTAAAGTTACACCTTGCAAAGGCGGTCGGGCGAGGAGGGAGATGTTAGTTAGCGGCCGAACCGATTGAGGGCGAGAGTGGAGGCCCTGCAGCAGCCCGAGTTTTACCTGGATCTGGGATGCTCCAGTAGGTCCAACATGTGGATGTAGGACTTTTTCTTTTTCTTTTGTAAATAGCACCAAAATATGGTAATATGGCAGTACAGACACATTGAACCATGAAAAATCAATAAGACATTCTGATGAAAAATCATCGACCAGGACTGAAAGCTCTGCTAATGCCACAGATGCTTCCTGAATTGTTGAGTATTTCCAGCATTTTTGGTCTCTATTAGAACAGGTTGGCTGTCTCTTTCATGCTACACTCAAAGAGGCAATGCAAAGAGCTGCAGATGCTGCAATCTTGAGCAAAACACAAAGTGCTGGAGGAACTCAGAAAGTCAGGCAGCATCTGTGGAGGGAATGGACAGGTGACGTTTCAGGCACGTGTCTGAAAGGTCCCGCCTGTCTATTCCCTTCACATTCACTCCACAGATGCTGCCTGACCCTTTGAGTTCCTCCAGCACTTTGTGTTTTGCACAGAGAGGCAATGTTGGTTTCTTGAAAATCACATTGATTGCTTCAAATATTTCCCATTTTAGCTTTGTTTAAAAAAATAAACCAAGTGCATGGTGGAGCTTCCATTTGGGGGGTAGATTCCATAAGGAGAACAATTCATTGCTTAGTTGCAATTGTAATTACTTTAAGTCAGGAGCAAGACTCTGCTGATTCCCATATATCCCATTACAGAGATGTAATGCTGCGGCTCCATAAGGCGCTGGTCAGGCTGCATTTGGAGCATTGTGAGCAATATTGGGCACCATATCCGAGGAAGGATGTGCTAGCCCTGGAGAGGGTCCAGAGGAGGTTTACAAGAATGATCCCAGGAATGAGTGGATTAACATATGATGAGCATATGACGGCACTGGGCCTGTCCTAGCTGGAGTTTAGAAGAATGTGGGGGGACCTCATTGAAATGTACAGAATAGTGGTGAAAGGCTTGGATAAAGTGGATGTGGGGGGGAAGTTTCCATTAGTGGGAGAGTCTAGGAGCCTCAGAATTAAAGGACGTTCCTTCAGGAAGGAGATGAGGAGGAATTTCTTTAGTCAGAGGGTGGTGAATCTGTGGAATTCTTTGCCACAGAAGGCTGTGGAGGCCAAGTCAATCTATATATTTAAGGCAGAAATAGATTCTTGATTAGTATGGGTGTCAGGGGTTATGGGGAGGTGGCAGGAGTATGGGGTTAGGATGGAGAGATAGATCAGCCATTATTGAAGGGCGGAATAGACTTGATGGGCCGAATGGCTTAATTCTGCTCCTATCACTAATGACCTTACGACCTACTTGGGAACCAGGATAATCATCTTGCAAGGAAAAAGAAACACAATAGAGAATAAACTGAATATCTCAACTCTGCTAATACATGGCAACAGGGAAAGCTTGAGGCAAGTGAAAATAAACAAAAAAAACTGCAGATGTGATAAATCTAAAATGAAAATGCTGGAAATAACTAATAGGTCAGACATCAGAAGACACCTTGAACACAAGAGATCAGTGCTAGAAACATCCGCACCTAACATCACAATGACAGCTACTGCAGATTGGTGCAGTGGTGGAGTTGCTGCCTTGCAGCACCAGTGACCACGGTTCGATCCTGACTACTGGTGCTGTTTGTACGGAGTTTGGACATTCTTCCTGGGCTTTCTCCAGGTGCTCCGGTTTCCTCCCGCACTGCAAAGACGTGCAGGTTTGTAGCCTAATTGGCTTCTGTAAATTGTCCCTAGTGTGTAGGATAGAACTAGTGTACAGGGTGAATGCTGGTGGGCCAAAGAGCCTGTTTCCACACAGTATCTCTAGACCAAACTAAACATGGGAACACTGGCGACAGATTAACCTGACAATCTACCAGCTCACAAACAGGTACCGACTGTCAGCCCACGCCTCACAAAGTGAGGCCTCTCTATTTTGACAGGTAGCTCAGGCAACAGGTGATCAACAAGTGAATTTTCATTCACAGGAACCTGGAAAGAAGGGGTTACAGCAGAACTAATGACAGTAACCCATTTACAATTCCTTTCCATTGCTCTTTGCTATCTTGACCTCTGAAGTGTCATGTACTTGGCTTCAACATCACGCAGTTACATTCCAATGGCTTTTTGTGTGTCGTGGTCATTCCAACCCCACCCCACCCCCTCCTCCTCCCAATCTGCCCAACATTAATCCCATCATTTCACTTGCAAAGCAGACCCACTGATTGTTTGGCTCATGCCCTTCCTATGGAATGTAGCAGTCACAAACTGACTGCGTCTTGGCATTTGGATGCACTTTAATCAGAATTCATGAGTGTAGTTTTAGTTTTTAGTTTAGTTTAGAGATACAGCGAGGAAACAGGCCCGTCACCCCACCGAGTCCACGACGACCAGCGATCACCCCGTACGCTAACACTATCCTACACACTAGGGGAAATTTGCAATTTGTTTACCGGAGCCAATTAGCCTACAAATCTGTACATCTTTTTGGAATGTGGGAGGAAACCAGAGCACAAGGTGAAAACGTTCACGCGGTCACGGGGCGAACGTGCAAACTCCGTACAGGCAGCACCCGTAGTCATGATTGAACCCGGGTCCGTGGAGCTGTTAGGCAGCAACTCTACCGCCCCGCCACCGTGCTGTGCAGAAAGCGTGAGGGGACAACAACAGCCTTACACCGACCCAAGAAGTTTTACCGTACACTTACCGATCGACTGAAAATAACATTCACACACTTCCAATGTTTTAACACAATCTATCAAATGCCTCCATTTGATGCTCTCTTCTCCAGAGAATACCGTCCCATTAACCGATCTTCATTATAACAATTAGCTTCTCCTCCTCGTTAATAAAGGAGAGAACACGATGTTCCTTCATTATAATAATAGACAGTATAATCTAAGCCATCATGACACAGCAGGGCACTGGTACCAACTATTTTCTCATCATCATTTTTGAAGTTTCAAAGACAAAAGCAAAGATTCTTCTTTCTTCTATTGATCTCCAGTAAGGGAGGGAAGCGGGGGGTTTAATGTTATTTTACCCTGATCTGAGCACAACAAGTCATTTGAACGAAGCAGTTGAACTGAAGATAGCTCAACTCACACCATCCTAATACCACAGTGATGGTTACTGTGGGGACCTGTTCCATTGGCCTTTTACCACCTCACCGTTCAGTTTATCTCTTCAGTTAATATATATTGCAGGGCGACGCACCGACATTGAAATTGTCACACTTATTCGTGAAACAATAGGGCTCAGAGTCTAATGCTTAGACAGGTTACAGAATTCAGAGCTGTGGAATTACTGCACCTCATCTGGAGGTAAGAAAAAGGCCAGAACAAAGCAGGGCCGGCAACAGATGACTTCGAAGGGCGAGTCCATAATGGACCTGCTGTAAAGACACTAATAGGGTCATAGAGTGATACAGTGTGGAAACAGGCCCTTTGGCCCAACTTGCCCACACCCGCCAATATGTCTCAGCTACACTAGTCCCACCTGCCTGCGCTTGGTCCATATCCCTCCCAAACTTCCCAGGTCCTATCCATGTACCTGTCTTAACTGTTTCTTAAACATTGGGATAGTCCCAGCCTCAGCTACCTTCTCTGGCAGCTTGTTCCATACACCCACCACCCTTCGTGTGAAAAAGTTACCCCTCAGATTCCTATCACCTTAAACACCTCCGAGCATCTACCTGATCTATTCCTCTCATGATCTTATACACCTCTATAAGATCATCTCTCATTCTCCTGCACTCCAAGGAATAGAGACCCAGCCTACTCAACCTCTTCCTATAGCTCACACCTGGCAACACCCACGTAAATCTTCTATGAACCCTTTGAAGCTTGACAATATCTTTCCTATAACATGGTGCCCAGAATAGGTACCTTTGAAAAATGTTAGCTTGCATTTTCTTCTATCTTACTGGGATATTATGTACCAATGTAACCAGCCATCAGTTCTTCAATGTTATTTAAACTCACTTTAAGGTTTTGCAGAACGGGTTACTCTTGGTGGATTAAACCCTGCTTTTGCTATTAATCTATTTTCAGCTCTACTGATTGAATCACTTCTAACGATATTAAAAATATGTGAATCTTTAAAGTTGTTCCAAAAACTGCCTCCTTGCCCTGGATCTTTGAATATTAGACATTCATTGAAGTACAAACATGTTTAAAGAAGAGATTTGAAGAGAAAAATAATGACAGAAAATCATCCTAATTTTAACCACAATTAGCATCTAGATTTACATTTTAAGAACTTAGAAACTTGAAGTTTTCAAGAGAGGGTTAGATTTAGCTCTTAGGGATAAAGGATTTAATGGATATGGGGAAAAAGCAGGAGCGGGTTACTGATTTTAGATGATCAGCCATCATATTGAATGGCAGTGCTGGCTCAAAGGGCTGAATGGCCTACTCCTGCACCTGTTTTCTATGTTTCTATACTGAAAACTTCACAATTCTTGTGTAGTGCCTCAGTGAAATCAACCATTCTTATACAGTTGTACTTAAGAATGATTGTGCTTATGTATTGTAAGATTTTTATTGAAGTGTATGCAAAAAAGGAATCTCATTATGCCCAAGTACCAGTACTATTGAATGTTTGATTTCCCCCTCATTTAAGTTACTCCCTATACCTGGTTGTGGTCTTCCAGTCAAAAATACATCCTTGTGTAGGAAGGAACTGCTGGTATACACCGAACCAGCACCGCCATTTAACGTGATCATGGCTGATCATCCCCAATCAGTACCCCGTTCCTGCCTTCTCCCCATATCCCCTGACTCCGCTATCTTTAAGAGCCCTATCTAGCTCTCTCTTGAAAGTATCCAGAGAACATTGCCTCCATCGCCCTCTGAGGCAGAGAATTCCACAGACTAACAACTCTTTGTGTGAAATAGTGTTTCCTCCAACACCACAATGAAATTCTGTCTTGCAGCAGCATAACAGGCCTGTAAACACAGTACTCACAGATAACAAACATTCAATACATTAAAACCCCTAATATTGTTTCAAAAAGCCCCAAAATACTAAGATTAAACGAGAACTTACCAGTTTGAAGTTTGATCTGTATTTTATGAGGAGTTATGATGAGGGATTACGTGAAGAACCCCGCCACGACGCATGCGTGTCATTCTTCAAAGCAGCGGTGTGAAATCACAGATAACTGTAATGACTAAACATAGTAAGATTAGAGAAGAGATACCAGTTAAGTATATGATCAAGGGTGGGAGCGGAGGGCACGTAATCCCTCATCGTAACTCCTCATAAAATACAGATCAAACTTCAAACTGGTAAGTTCTCGTTTAATCTTACTATTTTACTTCGGAGTCACGTGAGTGACTACGTGAAGATTTTAAAGCTCTGTGATTTCATGCCGTGGAAACGAGTCCATGCATCACGTCTGCCTTGATGACTGTAGGAGGAATTGTGTTAACATAATTTGGACATGAATTCGACATTGAAATCATAAAATTTATTAACACAAATTTATAACCCCTTTTTATGGGTTTAAATTAATTTACAGAACTTAAAATTGTTTCTGCAAACGTTCCAGGTTTCATTACTGGTTTATTGTAAAATAATTGGAATGTTTTTTCCCCCCCAGACCATCCTGCTGCCTTGAGGATTTGGTCCATTGGGACATCCAACTGTATCGCTGCCGATGTAGCTGCAGCCCTGGTGGAATGAGATTTAAAATATTAGTATCCACCCCAGCCTGTGTTAGCACCTGTTTCAGCCATCTTGAGATGGTCTGGACCGTCACTCTTTTGTGTGGTTGCTAGTGGCTGACCAAAAAGTGCCTTCTCATTGCCTCTTAGGATTTTCGTTTTCTCCATGTATAACGACAGATGTCTTACTATACACAGACGGTCATCTGTTGGGTATGACCTAAATTGTATATTGAGGCCTGCTGATCCCTGTCTGTTCTGCTTACTAACTCATAGATATGAAACGTAATATTTTCTGTTGAGGGAAGTCATGTTGTCCAGTCTTAGTTTATGCAGTGACTGTACCCTTTGTGCCGTGACCAATGCCATTAGCATGACTGTTTTTAATGTCAGTCTGTGATTCAGATTCAATTTTAATTGTCATTGTCAGTGTACAGTACAGAGACAACGAAATGCATTTGTTGTAGGGCAGAGCTGTTGCTGGAGACCAATTCCTGAGCATCTTCAGGATAATAATTACATCCCATATTTGGGAGTACCTGGTTCTTGGGGGATTAGTATTAAAAATTCCCCTCATAAGTTTTGTTACCAGTGGGTGAGTCCCAACAGAGTAACGCTCTGTCCCCTGCCATAGGTAAGTCGATAGGGCACTTCTGGCGCAGTTGATGGCACTGTAACTGAGCTCCTCATCATAGTGGAGGCCTGCCAGATATTCCAGAACAGACGGGATGTTCATGTCTCTGTAGGTGATGTTGTTTTTATGGCAGTGCATCGCCCACTTCCTGATATAGACCAGATACTGTTTTTTGGTTGACTGTCTTTGGGCCACCGAGATCATGTTCACTGTTCGGTCCGTCAGTCCCAGTTGTAGTAGAGGTGTTTTTATAACTCTACAAATTAATAAGTTCAAATGTTTATGGCATGGGTGGCTATCCCTTGTTACGGGATGTAGCAATAAATCTGGTCTATGTGGGATGGTGATACATGGTTCTAATACCATGTTTAATACCACTGGGAACCATGGTTGAGTAGGCCAATCGGGTACTACCAATACCAGACGCAGAGTCTTGTTGTATTTACCTTAATACCCGATTGATGAGGCAGAAAGGAGGGAATGCGTAAATAAACAATTCCCCCCCCCCCAATGCAGCGAAAATGCATCTGTCGCCGCTGCCCCAGGGTCTGGTTCCCATGAAACATAATTTGATAACTGGTGGTTAAGTCTGGATGCGAATAGATCGATATCTGGTGTTCCATATTTTGCTGTAATATCACCAAATACTTTTTTATTCAACATCCATTCGGTGTTTTTATTAAATTTGCATGACCTGGTGTCTTCCACTAAATTTTGTCTTCCTGGTAGGTAAGTGGCTGATATCCAAATATCTCTCTGGATACACCATTGCCAAATTGTATTAGCCAGATTGTCACATGATGTCGATTTGTTTCCACCCATGTGGTTAATGTATGCTACCACGGTGGTATTGTCTATCTGTAGTCTAACATGCTGGTGATATGACCCAGTACAATATGACTTTAGGCCATGTAATGCACCCAACATTTCCAGGTAGTTTATGCCCAGTGTGAGTAATAATGATGCCTCCTGAGCAGTCCATCTACCTCCACAGCTGGTGATGGTATGGTGGCTCCCCACCCAAGTGCACTGGCATCAGTTTGTAGTACCATGGAAGGGTTACTGACAATTATTGGATTGGAACAAAGCCAGATGTTATCTATCCACCATTTTAGTTCCATTTTAGCTTGATTGGTAGTTTCATAGGTCTGTCAAAGTGACCTGCATAATTTAGAGTGCTTGTATTTTGCTCTCTGTAAGTTTAGGTAATGTAGAGGTCCAAATTGTGTGGCTGGAAAGGCAGCCACCATTTTGCCAATTACTTTTGCTACCAATCTGATGGATGGTTTGCTGATGTCAGTGAGGTTATTGCAAGCCGCTATTAAATCTCTAGCCTTTCCCTTAGGCAGAGTCACTGACATGTGAACTGAGTCAATGGTGAAACCCCAAATAGTCCATAGTAGTGGAAGGCGTTAGATTAGATTTAACTGGATGGATAATAAATCCCAGTTTTTTAAATAACTGTTTTGTGGCTGTTACAGTTTGTTTGGCCAATTCCAAAGTTTTGCCCACAATGAGTATGTCATCTAAATATGCCATGACCATGTGTTTACGTTTCCGTAGAGACGCTAGGGCTGGTTTCAAAATTTTTGTGAACGGCCTGGGGCTGATGATAAACCATTTGGCAGTGCTTTATACTGCCAGAGTTGTCCCATCCAGTTGAATTTTAAGTAACATCTGTGGTCACCTCGTATAGGCACTGAATAGTAAGCATCTTTTAAATCGATGCTGGCCATGAAGTAATCTTTGGAAATTAATTGTTTAGCAGTAACAAAGGTATCCATTTTGTCAGATCTATGATGATGCGACAACCACCATCTTTTTTGTTTTTGATAAATATACTGGACACGAATTCTAATGGTTCGTGTTGAGTTTTCTCAATTACACCTTTTATGTAAAGCCGCTCCAGTTCAGCTTGCGCTTTTGATTTTTCTTTATCAGAAGGCACGAACATTCGGTTCAGTATATGTTGAACTGCAGGGCTGTACTTGTGTATAAACTCTATTGTATATCCCTGGATACTGCTTAAGATGTAAGTATCGGTTGTTAACATGCTCCATGCCTTCAGAAAAGAGTGTAATCTCCACCCAACCTCCATGCTCCCTGTATTTTGTAGGGAACCAGACCCACCTACCTCCATAGTTACCAGTGGCAGGTTTACTTCTTTTTGTAGGTTCTTCGCTGCTGTTGTTGCGCTGGTGTCTGGATTTTCGGTTTGGTTGGCGTTGGAGGTCCCCGCATCTTCCAAGAAGGCCGGCCTGGGCCATGGCCTAAAAAAGACTCATGTTTTGAGTACCGGGCCTTCGAGCTTTCACCAGTTCTGCTGGTGGGTGCGTAGGGTGCTGTCTTTGGTTGTAGTGGGTTCCAGTAGGTTCTCTTGTTCCTGCACCCCTTGCACACTTGTCTTTCCTTCTGCGGACCCCTCTTCCAGGTCAGCCCAGAACTGACCCGCAGTGCTCCCCTCTGATGAGGTAGAAGCACTGTGCAGCCCTTCAAGAGGTACTGTTGTTGGTTTATCATAGGGCCCACAGTGACCCAACTCCATCTCCCGGAGTCTGTCACGTTGGAGCAAATGCTCCACACACTGCTCCATCCGGCTCCAGCGCTCTCGGGCGCTGGCCGCCCGCGGTTGTTCAAAGTCGGACTCCTCTGAGTCCACGACCTTGTTTGTTTTTGTGTCTAGCCTTACCGCCCGGCCGCGTGGATCTGGCCGGTGCGGAGACGACATCGGGCACAGCTGATCCCACTATCGGTGATCCGAGTGCCGCTGGCTGCTGCTGGCTGCCCGCTGCTCCGCGGCCCTCCCTCACCAGCTTTGTCCTTACTGCCCTTCCGTGGAGTGGATCTGGCCGGTGCGGAGGCGACATCGGGCACAGCTGATCCCATCTAGCCCACCAGCTTTGTCGCAGCCCGTTGGTTTCTCCACCTGTAATCAGCATGGTAAAAACACAAAAAGACCGCAGCTCTTACCTGCAGGTCCAGGTTGAAATTGTCGCTACGGGGGGGTACGTCGTTCCACCCCGTCTCCTGCCGTTTTTGACTTGTCCAAAAAGTCGACGGCCCCATTCTGAATAGTCTCCCGCCCGGCCGTGGTGTTCTGGCTGGCGCGGGACCAAAAGTCGGCACAGCTGATCCCTTACGGGGCTTGCGCCTTCAGCTGCTGCTGGCTCCCGCAACTTTGCGGTCCTCCCCAGCCAGCTTCCAAGCAGCACTTGTGGACACTATTTTGTCCAGCTTCCCCCCCTGTGAAAAAACAGCGCGGGGAACAAAACTACCGCAGAGTAAATTTCTTACCTGCAGGTCGCGGTTTCAAACTTACCGCTGCGGGGGAACGCTCCCCCCCGCCTGTCGTTTCGCAAGCGTGAAGCGATATATGGCACGCATGCGTCGTGGCGGGGTTCTTCACATAGTCACTCACGTGACTCCGAAGTAAAATCCCTGGTGCAACCAAGACAGTTCATAGTTTAGTTAGTGTTAGCAGTTTTGTGGTGTTCAAGAGCCTGATGGTTGGTGGGAAGTTTAAGCTTAAGGCAGCATTTGATTGAATGGGCATCATAGTGAACGCACTAAAATAGCTGGAGTAATGCACAGAACAAAGAAAGATGCTCGTGGCTGGTGCAGGTCAATCATCCTAGATACAGGACTGAGCTACCTTTTCATCAATGTCTTGTATTCCATCATAAAGTCAGATGGGTACGTTCATTAATGTCTGCACAACATTCACTGTTACCTTTGCTCCTGATGCCAAAGAAAAAAAATACACTAATCATAGCGTGAGAGCAACTATTTTTTACTGGACCAATTACTGTGACAGCACTGTTGTATGATAACAGATTGGAATGATGAGGCCCATAATCACTCACTGAGAGACGATGTGCTGAGATATTTTGACATTCTGGACACAAGGAGGATGTTTCTGCTACCCGGGAGGTCGATGAATAAGGGTCACAGTCTCAGCATCATTATTTGTTTTCTGACCATGTGATGTATGTTTATTAATTGTGCTTACCGGCACCTTTTTGTTACAAGGGCGACAGAGTGGCGCAAGGCTAGAGTTGCTTCCTCACAGCTCCAGATTCAAGCCTGACTATGGTACTGTCTGTACGGAGTTTGTACGTTCTCCCCATGACTGCGTGAGTTTTCTCCAGGAGCTCCAATTTTGTAGGTTTGTAGGGTAATTGTCTCTGGTAAATATTGTAGATGTCCCGAGTGTGTTTAGGAATGTGCTAGTGTACGGGGAGATTGCTGGTTGGTGCAGACTCGGGGTTGGGCAGAAGGGCCTGTTTACAAGCTACAAGATACATTTATTTGTCACGTACCAATTGGTTCAGTGAAATGTGTGGTCACCATACAGCCATACAAATAAATAATAAAGAGCACAGGATAGTTTTTTTTTAAACACAGGCATCCCCACACAGCGGGATCAAATTCCCACTGTGAGGGAAGGCTCCAAAAATGCAGTTGTCCTCCTCTGTTGTCCTCCCGTGGACGGACGGGGGCAGGGGAGGGGGGGGGGGGGGGGGGGGGGGGGGCGAGTCGCATCCACACTGCATCTCTAAAGTGTAAAATCTAAACAAAAATGTACTGGTGCTGAGTATGCTTAAGAAGTGGATAGAAAGATTTCTGAACACAAAAATAATCAAGAGAGTGGGAAAATGTTACAGGAAGCAAGTGGCCATGATTGTATTGAATGCCAGAACAGGTTTGATGGGGGTAAATGGATGACTCTTGCTCCTGGTTTGCTGTTTATATTTATATACAGACGGAGCCTTCATAAGAGTTCCAGCTTCTTACCAGCGACCATCAGGCTCTTGAACACAACACTTTGTTTTGGTTGCACTACATCACTACTTCAGTTTTGCACAATTCTAGTTTGTATTGTGTTATGGATTATGGATGTTTGTGTGAATTAAATTGTGTGTATGTCTAGGAAATTGTCTTTATTTGTATGGCTGTGGAAACAGAATTTCGTTTGAGCCTCACTGAGGCTCAAATGACAATAAATTGTATTGTATTGTATTGTTGTATATTTATTTGTGAATTTTGCACGACTGGACCTATAAAGCTGCAGCAAGTGAGAATTTATTTGTTCTGTTGCCAGTAAATATGACAATTAAACAATTTCGACCCTTGGCTCCTGAAGTCACAGAAACTATCTTCCAAACCATCTTTACTTGGGGTGTAGAAACAAGGAACTGCCGATGCTGGTTTACAAGTGAAGACATTTTGCCGGAGTAATTCAATGGGTTAGGCAGCATCTCTGGAGAAAAGATCAGGACCCTCTTCAGACTGTTTGTGAATGAAGGGGTGGGGCGGGGGAACCTGAAACCTGAAATCTGGAATGGAACCAGAAATTGCTGGAAACACTCAGCAAGTCAGGCAGCATCTGTGGAGAGAGAAACAGAGTTCATGTTTCAGGTCAAAGACACTTCATCTGAGCATGGATCTGATTCTGAATGACTTACATGGAAAGGCCCAGGTCAGGGTAAGGCAGGGGTGGAAGATTGCAGCCTTCACATGGTCCGTCCTGTTTCGGCTAATGCAATCAACTCGATGTGCACAAACGGAAGATCAAATAGAACAAGTTGTCCAACAACTTTAGGCTGTGCACACCACACGAAAGAAGAAGGGCAAGGCAGAATTCTACATTAGAGCAGCCTGGTCTATATTAACACTGCGAGACGTATTGTCTGATCCCAGAATGTAACCGAGACTTTGATTTGGGAGCGGGGCTTTGAGCAGAGTATCTCAAGCCCTGCCACCAATCTATTGCGCTCTTCCCTTGAGCAATTCGACACAAGCCTATCAATCATTACATCAGGGGGAATCAATAGAAAATCCCTCTGTGTTCTGCTGTCTTCAAACACTGCAACCACAGAGGCAGAAATTACAAACATTGATCCCTTTATTCTCCTGAGGGACGAGCAGATTAACATTGTAACGCCGAGACAAAGGCAACATCAGATTGTGGGCACCTCCCACTCCACGTGTAGGAGAGGGGTCCAACCTGACAGAGCAACATCTCATTCCCCCGTACATTGCTTCACACAAAACTATAGAAGGAAATGAATCAGTTTATCGACTCGCCCATGGATTAAACCTGGTTGTCTGCTTACAGTAATGTAGAGGAGGCTTGCAGAGTTAGCCGCACTGCGCCTTTCTTTTCAAATTGAACTAGTCAATGATTCAATGATACTTTATTGTCACATGTGCCGAGGTACATGGAAATGCTATGCTTTGCATCCAACCCGATAAAATCATATAACAGATCTCATATAGCAGTACACACGTGTCGCCACGATTTGGCGCCGACCAGGTTACAAAAATTAATTGAACAGTCCTATCAACTGCCTGCTGCCGCACGTGGCACGAAAACCCACGTGGTCATGGGGAGAACGTACAAACTCCGCACAGACAGCACCCATAGTCAGGATCGAATCCAGATCTCTGGCACTGTAAAATGATTGTGGATAGGCAAATGGATATGTGGGTAATGGAGGGATATGGATATAGGCCAAAGAGATTAGATATCATGGTTGTTGTCTAGATCCACATTGTGGGCCAAAGGGCCTGTTCTGTGCTTTACTATTCTCTGTTCCATGTAATGAGTGTGAGTTTTCTGCCCCACTAGTACCTCAATCTCATGGGTTTTGCTAAATTCTTGCTCCTTATGAGGACTGACCACCCCATCAAGTGGTTATTAGCCTTGGAAGGATAATAGTCAAAGAGACAAGTTGCATGAAAACAAGTCCTTAGCTCACTCTCTTTAGACTTTTAAATTTTAGAGATACAGCATGGAAACAGGCCCTTTGGCCCATCAAGTCCACGCCAACCACACGTACACCACACACTAGGGACAATTTATAATTTTTACTGAAGCCAATTAACCGACAAACTTGTACATCTTTGGAGAATGGGAGGAAACCGGGGGCACCCGTAGGAAACCCAGGCGGTTACAGGGAGAACGTACAAACTTCGTACAGAGAGCACCCTTAGTCAGGATAGAACCCGGGGTCTGGCGCTGTAAGGCAGCAGCTTTACCGCTGTGCCACCCTGCCACCCAGAGACATGAAAGTAAACCCATGCAGTTATTGGGAGAAGGTGCAAACTTCACATAGACACACAAAAGGTCAGGATTGAACCAGTGGCACTGGAGCAGTGAGCTGCCCGCTGTGCCACTGTGCATCTTATTTAGTCCTGTCAGGTTGCACACTCCACGCTGTTTCCCAGGGGGAAGAGGATAAAGATACACAAACAACATCAGCGGTTTATTTTTTTAAAAGAGTGCTCGAAGCGTTCAGCAAGTCAGGCGGCCTCTGTGGAGAGGTAAACACAGTTGTTGTTTCAAGTCAATGACCTTTCATTAGAAATGAAAAGTTAACACATCTTCTCTCAACACAGAGACACACCAGAGATGCTGGAATCTGGAGCAAAAAACAAACAAAACTGCTGGAGGAATTCAACAGGTCAGGCATGGTAAATGCTCAGGGTCTTGACCTGAAATGTCAACCATGCCTTTGCCTCCACAGTTGCTGCCTGACCTGCTGAGTTCCTCCAGAGGTTTGTTTTATAGTCTCCGGACTTCCGAGTCGGAGTTCTCGACCCAAAACATCTCCTATTCCTCTTCGCCAGAGATGCTGCCTGACCAGCTGAGTTTCTTCAGTATTTTGTGCCTACCTTCGGTGTAAACCAGCAACTGCAGTTCCTTCCTACACATTTTGTCTCCTCCAGAGTGTTTTCTTGTTGCCTCTACACAGATCCAGCCTGATCTTCTCAATATTACCAGCATATTTCAATTGTTTTTAAATTTAGATTTCCAGCATCTCAAGGGCTCCTTTGCATTTCTCTTCACTGGATTCATCCATCCCTCAGTATATTTATTCTGGATAAACCCCCACCCACGATCTTTCTGGGACAGCTCCACAAACACTCATACTTCACTCACGTCCAATCTGTTAGATCAAAGCAAGGATCTTTCCTTAACATGACCCTGTTTACCTCCTGGAATGCTGATGTCTGCTACTCTCTAGCTGAGATCAGGGTGGGAGCAGAGACAAAGGAAGAGGCAATCAGATGAATTATGGTGCATCCCTATAATGGGAAACAAAACATCCAAAGTAGAGCATTTAATCATAGAACTGAAGTGATTGTAACATTCAAAGCACATCCAATAGCTCAACTCATTAATGGCGGTGTATATCATTTTATATAAATGCAAGCAAATGTTATTATAATACATGATCATCTCAAGGGCCTTGACACACGATGAATTCTCTCTGGAATAGCTGACGGGTGTAAACACACAGGCAGCAGCTACTGTGCACCAGCACCATGTCACAAGCAGTCATGAGATGAATGAGGTTGGTGAACCTGTACTCGATGCATTAAGGGCTGAACACAGGGAAACATTCCACTCTACCCCATGGCGAACTCTGCCCAGAAAACAATAACGTGATTTTCAGTTGGCCATGTTCTCGCCACACTCGAGAGTAACATCCGCTGCTATTTTTAACAGGAGTGCCTGGATGGCCATTTTAAACGGCAACCCAGTTCACTGATGCAGTCCTGGAGAGAAGTACAGTTACCACGACAGGGCGGCACAGTGGCGTAGCGGTAGAGTAGCTGCCTTACTGCGCCAGATACCCGGGTTTGATCCATCCTACGGTGCTGACTGTACAGAGCTTGTACGTTCTCGCTGTGACTGCGTGGGATTTCTCCGGCTGTACTCCCACACTCCAAATGCGTACAGGTTTGCAGGCTAATTGGCTTCGGTAAAATTGTAAATTGTCCCTAGCGTGTGTGGGATAGTGTTAGCGTACGGGGTGATCTCTGGTCGGCTCGGAGGGCCGAAGGGCCTGTTTCCGCGCCGTATCTCTGATGTGCAAAGCTGTTATTCCATCAGGTCTGGGCAGTTGGAAATGGGGTTGACTTGCAAAACCTACAGATGTAGTGTAACCTCTCACTCTTACCCACAGAACATGGCACCATTCCCTCAGCCCGGCCTCAGAGGTAATGCCCTCACTTAAAACAGATTTGATTAGATTTAGATTAGATTCCTTTATTTGTCATTCAGACCTTTCGGTCGAAATTTCGTTGCCTGCAGTCGTACATATAATAATAAACAACAAAACACACAATAAACACAAATTAACATTCACCACAGTGAGTTCACCAGGCACCTCCTCACTGTGATGGAGGCAAAAGTCTTAAAGTCACTGTCTTTTCCCTCCTTATTCTCCCTCTGCGCTGAGGCGATCCAGGCCTCCGATGTTGTTACCCCACCTGGCGATGGTAAGTCAGTCCCGCGGCTCAACCGAACTCCACGGCCCGGGGTGGTCGAAGCTGCCGAAGCTGCCGCCCTCCAGTCCAGCGGACGCAGCTGTTGCCGCGGGAGCTCCGGAAAAACAGGCACCAGCCTGTGACCTGCGAGCTCCCGGCGATGTCGTCCGCTGGCCCGCGGCCGAGCCCCGGATTCAGGTCGCCGCCGCCGGAACGCCGCTTCAGCCACCGGAACGCCGCCTCAGCCTCGAGTCGTGCCGCCCTCACCGGAGCGCTGTCTCAGCCCCGAGTCGGAGCCCAGCTCTCCAGTGTAGGACTGGGGATGAGCTGCATTGATGGAAATGCCTAATTTTGACTGAGGCACCATATTTGAGATCCTACTGCTAGTCTCAGATAAAATATGCATTTTGAAGAAGTCTACCAATATTCATCTTCCAGCCAGCAAAAGACCAGAGAACAAGTCCATTGACCAGAGGAAGAGAACACATATCCCCTTGAACATGCCTTATCTTTGCCTGGTCCACGTTGACACACTGTTCTCTGCGTGTCCACAAATCTATTGATCTTCACTGGAGGCCTCAGGACTTGCAATTCAGGAAAAAAAAATCTCCAAGATGTACAACCATAAAATACCTCAGCAGTAAATGTCTAAGCCTTATATTGTGTCATTGCATTCCTAATTCTAGACTCTAGCTTGTGGCAACGGTTTCTCTGCATTTACTCTACCAAACCTCTCTACTTCTTCTTGCGTATGATGTGCACAGCCTAAACTTGTACGGAAACTTGTTCTATTTGATTTTATTTGATTGTGCACACCGGGTTGATTGCATTTGTCGAAACAGGGCAGACCACATGAAGGTTGCAATCTCCCACCCCCAAACCTCTCTAAAATCCAGCAGGATCCAAAATCTTCTTTGGAAAGACACAAAGTGCCGGATTAACTCAGTGGGTCAGGCAGCAATCCCTGGAGAACATGGATAGGTGATGTTGTGGGCTGAGACCCATCACAGACTAGTCTGAGGAAGGAACCCAACCTGTTCTGCAGAGATGCTGCCTGACCCGCCAAGTTACTCCAGCACTTTGTGCCTTTCCTTAGTACCTCCAGCATCTGCAGTTTCTTGTTCCTAAATGTTCCTCATTAGCACATTACAATTAGACCCCTGATTTTCCTTATCCCACCCCATTAAAAGAAATTATCTGATCATCGGTCTGTTATGTTTCTTATCAGCTTTTTGGTAGAAATTTGCTGTCAAATAATGCAATGATGAAGCTGCAAAAATAGTTTATTGATCGTAAAGTGCTTTGGAGCCTATTGGCTTCCTGAAAACCATTACATTGCTGCATGTTCGTTCTCTTCAACTTTTTAATAATCTCAGCAAAAATTATGCTGGTGGGTCAGGCAGCGTCTGTGCAGAGGGGAAATCTACATTGCGCATCAAGACTCTACGTCCTAGTTTAGTTTTTGCTCCAGATACTGGCATTTGCAATCTCTTGTGTATCTGTTAATAACATTAGTTCTTCATAAGCAATCAATGGTGTTTATAGGATCGAGAGTCCTCTGCTTGGTCCAGCAACTTGCGGCAAGAGGTAAGCCTACATCATGAGTATAGATTTGTGTGCTCACGATTAACCCATGTTTGCCAGAGGAGCTGTCCCAGGTGATGAGATATTTACTGATGGGTGGCACAGTGGCGCATTGGTAGAGTTGCTGACTTATAACACCAGAGACCCGGTTTGACCATGGGTGCTGACTGTACTGAGTTTGTTCGTTCTCCCTGTGACCTGCAAGGGTTTTCCCTGGGAGCTCCAGTTTCCTCCCACACTCCAAAGATGTACAGGTTTGTAAGTTAATTGGCTTGGTATAATTGTAAATTGTCCACAGTGTGTGTGTGGGATAGTGTTAATGTGCAGGGATCGCCGGTCAGGATGGATTCGATGGGTGGAAGGGCCTGTTTCCATCCTGTATCTCTAAACTATAGACTATATCAACTACATTACCCCGCTCAATGAGTATGTAAGAAGGAACTGCAGATGCTGGTTTAAACCGAAGATAGACACAAAAAGCTGGAGTAACTCAACGGGACAGGCAGCATCTCTGGAGAGAAGGAATGGGTAACGTTTCGGGTCGCGACCCTTCTTCAGACCGTGCTCAGTGAGGTGCTTGAAGTCCCATTCCATACTCTGGAAATTAATGCAAACTGTACTCTCTCTTTGCCCAGAAATAAACTGGGTGAAAGCAAAGCGAAGACCTGTCATGGACATCATGAAGTGGGCAACAACATTGATGTGGTAAAATTATTCATCGACCTCAGCTGAAAACTGTGAGACGCTGGCAGCAGCACTGTGAAAACTAAAGGTCTATCGCACTTACGTCAGAGTGAAAGAAACTGCTCAACAGGCAGATTTGAAAAGAAGAAGTATACTGCAGATGCTGGAAATCTAAAGATAGAAAATGTCAGAAGCACTCAATAATTCTGGCAGCATCTCTGGGAAGAGACAGTAGAGCCACTGCCTCATGGCGCCAGATACCAGGGTTTAATCCTGACCTCAGGACGGTGCTGCCAATGGAGTTTACATGTTCTCCCTATGACTGCGTGGGTTTCCTCCAGGTGTCCCGGTTTCCTCCCACCTCCCAAAGACATGTGAGTTTGTAGGTTAATTTTTCCTCAGTAAATTTCTCCTATTGTGTAGGGTTAGTGGAATACCTTGAAATAATAAAGTCGAGGCCCATCACCTCCCCTTTAATTATTTTTCCCCTTAAGCACACTAACAGGGAATTGACAGAAGTGAATTAACTTACCGGCACATTTTAAGAGCTGGGGAAGAAACCAGAACAACTGGGAGAAACACACAGCATCAGGGAGAATGTGCAAACTCCATACTGACAGCACCAGGGGTCAGGATTGCACCCAGTCTCTGGAGCTGTGAGGCAGCATTGATTCCTGTGCCATCATATCACCCAATTATAGGCAGACCCCAGGTCACCAAAGGTTCCTTTCCTGAGAACTGATCGTAATCCAAACTATCTGAAAGTGGAAAATGAATGTGGAGGAGGATCAAAGAAACAGCAATTTCAGGAGATCGGGCAGGAGAGGGAAGAGCAGCCGCCAGCCAGCCTCATTGACCGAGTCAGTAAGTGAGTGAGTCTAGTCAGCGCTCCCAGCCCCTCATTGTTGAGGCTCGATGCTGGGAAGGGTAGGTGGGAGGGGGACTTGAGGAGGTGTGCAGAAATACCCCATCCTCAGCCTGCAGAAGATGCCTGCAGCTCCACAACGTCCCACAAATCCATACCTATCCATCCCAATGGTCTTCTAAGAACACGTTTGTATGTGTGTGTCTGAGGTTATGAGGAGAAGGCAGGAGAATGAGGTTGAGAGGAAACAATAGATCAGCCATGATTGAAAGGCAGTAGACTTGATGGGCCGAATGGTATAATTCTGCTCCTTGAACCTGTGGACATGTACAGACTGTCCATAGGGCAGGCATTTGTAACTCAGGGAGGACTGCATAGTACTATGTTATATCCAGTCTTCATTGTGTTATTATGCATTTTCACCTACTATCAATGACCACCTTTGTCCAACTTTCATTTTGGCTTTGGCAAGCCTTTATACCAAGTTGTGAATATTATTTAAGATCGTATTACAATTAAATGCAAACATCAGTCTGTAACTGGTTGACACTAGAGTCTCTTGGGAAAAATGGATCAATGTAGATCTCAAGTAATCCTTTAATGAAAGCTGAATTCCAAAAGTAAATGCTTAATATAACTGGAATATATTTAAGTGCGGAACTACAATATAATCTACTGCACAATTGCTACCAAAATAATGTTTGGTTAACATAATTTAATTACTTTTTTGGGGGTTTGTATTTTTACTGAATAGACGTCTTGATAAAAATGCAGAAAAAGTAATAAATCCTCAATTAATTATTAATTAGGTCTCTGAACGTGCAAGAAATTCCAACAAATAATGTGCAGATGTTCACAGGTTTAAATTACAGACAATGCAAATTTAAACACAAAATCAAATTGGGAATTTGCATGTGTATTTCCAGATAGTATGAATTAATAGTTTTCTTATCATACAATAAGAGCTCTTGCATTGCAATTATTCACAATTTAATATCTTTTCTGCCAATATTGCTTAGCATTATACATTATTTTCTGCATGCACTATCAAATGTTTTGTTAAGCTTATACAAGAAATATTTCTTTGGGCATTCTATGTGCGACACGGTGGCGCAGCGGTAGAGCTACTACCTTACAACGCCAGAGACCAGAGTTCGATCCTGACCACGGGTGCTTGTCTGTACGGAGTTTGTACGTTCTCCCCATGACCTGCGTGGGTTTTTCCAAGATCTTCGGTTTCCTCCCACATTCCAAAGACGTATCGGTTTGTAGGTTAATTGGCTTCGGTATAAATGTAAAAAGAAATTGTCCCTAGTGTGTGCAGGGTGGTGTTAATGTTCAGGGATCGCTGGTCAGTACAGACTCGCTGGGCCGAAGGGCCTGTTTCCATGCTGTATATCTAAACTAAAATGAAGCATTCCTCTCTTATTCTTTCCCAAGCACAGTTTTGAGTTTCCTGCTACAGAGAGGATATAAAAGCAAGGAAAAATACAACATAGACTCACCAGGGAGTTATAGTTGTAAAGAGAGTTTTCACTAAAGCTGAGAAATGTAAATGGAAACTTGATTGGGGTTATGAAACCTATTGCAATGTAAATTATAATAAGATTGCTTCCAAGAGTTTTTAAGCAAGATAAAATAAGTTCGCCAAAAAACGAATTAAAGGGGCGGTTGAAAAAAAAAATCATCATATTGAGGGCAGATAGAATGTGAAATTCTCCATCAAAAATCATTGTCGAAGCATGGTCTGGATATGCCTTCAAAGAATTAGATTGTCACTTGGGAAAGAAGAGTGGGTGTAATCTACATAACACTCAGAGAAAGGGACCAGGAATCAAACAACGAATTAAATAGCCTTAGGCTGTGGAATAATATGGTAGGAACTTCAAGCTGGAAAAATATTGTAGGAACTTCAAGCAGGAAATTCCTTCCCTTGCCCCTTGCATCCTCACCGTCCTGTTCCAATAATGGTTTGTCTGAAGAAGGGTCTCGACCCAAAAAGTCACCTATTCCTTTTCTCCAGTGATGCTGCCTGACTCGCTGAGTTACTCCAGCTTTTTGTGTCTATCTTCGATTTAAAGCAGCATCTGCAGTTCCTCCCCTACACATGACTTGTTGCATTGTGCTTATTTCTAGATCTTTTTTCCAGGACTTCATGACATTCTTCTTCAGATTTTTCAACCTCACGACATCCCAGTTTATCTCAACTCTTCTTTGAAATTTAAGGGCCATTGGTTTCATGTCCCACAGACTTTTGATTTTCATTTTGTTTCCCAGTGAAAGAAATCTTCTGAAACTTTGACCTGCGCAGCACGAGATCTCTGCGTGGTATTTGGACACAGCAATGTGTCACGCTCATCCACGGAGTTAAAATACACAAAGCAAAATAAAAAGGTTTGCTGAACGTGTATAAAACCAAGAGAGGAATAGATCAGGTAGATGCACAGAATCTCTTTCCCAGAGTAGGGGAATCGAGAACCAGGGGACATAGGGTTAGGGTGAGGGCAGGGTGGGGTGGCGATTTAATAGGAACCCGAGGGGTAAATTTCTCACACAAAGGGTGTGAGTATATGAAATGAGTTGCCAGAGGAGGTATTTGAGGCAGATATATTTAAGAAATATTTAGACAGGTACATGGAAAAGACAGGTTTAGAGGGATGTGGGCCAAACGCAGGCACTAGTGTAGATGGGATATGTTGGGCAGTGTGGGCAAATTGGGCCCCAAGCGCCTATTTCCATGCTGTATGACCTTATGGCTCTTTTTCAGGAGTTCATTCCATCAGAGCTTTGAGAATCTAACTGGATACATACCATAGATTTTTACTATGCATTAATATGACTTTAGATTTGACACCTATAACTATTCACTTATCGCAAATGCTTGCTAAAATGAAAAAATGGATTCAATGACATAAATTTTGAAGAAAATGATCCAAGGTCAGCTTTATAAAGAAATGATCTAACTTATACCCAATGCCCGGTTAGTGTTCCTAGTCTAAACACAAAGTACTGAAGGAACTCAGCAGGTCAGGCAGCATCTGTGGAGGAAAATGAACAGATGCCATGTTGGGTCAGACCCTTCTCTTGCCATCCATTGTCAAACGGAAACACAAGTGTTCCAAGTGTTTGTATTGGGTGCAAGTAATATCTCCTTTAGATACCTGGGTGATTAGCGCTGATAAAAATCAGGTCAACGAACATCTTCTAGATGTGAGCAGTGTAGTTTAGTCAGAGTCATAGTCATACAGCATGGAAAAAGTCCCTTCTGCCCAACTTGCCCACGCCGACCAACATATCCCATCTACACTAGTCCCACCTTCCTGTGTTTGGCCCGTATCCCTCTAAACCTGTCCTATACGTGGACCTGTCTAATTATTTCCTAAATGTTGCGATAGTACCTGCCTCATCTACCTCCTCCAGTAGCTCATTCCAGACACCACCCCCCTTTGTGTGAAAAGTTACCCCTCAAATTCCGATTGAATCTTGTCCCCCTCATCTTAAACCCATGTCCTTTGGTTAATGATCCTCCAGTTCCATCCTCAGGTCTCCCACAATATAATGTATGAGTATTCATTAAGAAGCTAACTAGTTATGAAATTTCTTTTCAGTTTCAATTTAGTTTATTGTCACATGTACTGAGGTACAGTGGGATGCATTTGTTGCGTTCCAACCAGTCAGCGGAAAGCCAATCCATGATTACAATCGAGCCATTCACAGTGTACGGATGGATACATGATAAGGGAATAACGTTTAGTGCAAGGTAAAGCCAGTAAAGTCTGATTAAAGATAGTCCGATAGTAGTTCAGGACCACTCTCTTTGTGGTTCTGCAACACACTACTCAAAGGGGTAAAGAATATTTGTACGGCTGTGGTGAAAAAGAGGGGTGTACAACTGAATGGCAAGCCCTTACACACAACTAGCACAGACACAATACAGTGCAAAATAAATGTACAAGCTTTGAGAAAACCCATGGTCAATGAAAAACATGTCACCTGTACGTTCCAGTCCTTTGGCTTCACCCAAGAACAGAGACCACACGGAGAAGACTTTGATGAGCCAAACTACACGGGTCCCACATGTTAAAGACACGTGGGTATTTCCAACCTTCCCTGGTACCAAGATCTACTGACCCAAAGCCAGTAGGCTGAAGAAATTGCAACACAAACTTCTTCTCCATATCCCTTCAATTATCGTTGACTGGTATTAAAGTAAAATTAAACCAGTCAACATCTGAAAGATTGACATGTAACATGAAGAAAATACATGAACACATCAATGAAGATGTGGGTAAGAAGGAGTTGCAGATACTGATTGACACACATAGTGCTGGAGTAACTCAGCAGGTCAGGCAGCATCTCTGGAGAAAAGCAATAGGTGACATTTAGGGTCGGGACCATTCTTTAGTCTGTCATGATATATGAAGTATAGGAGTAAATATGTTGGCAAATGAAAGAGGGATATGAAAGCAATGGTGTTGTAATAATAGTGTTGGGCCATTCGGCCATTAGTCTGACTAGACAAGGGGTAGTATCGCCACCAATGTTGGGTGCAAAGATACTAGAGGAGCTAAGTATCTTTGGTTGGGTGTGTGGTTGAAGGAGAGCAGTTTGGGGATAATAACTCAGGGGGTCAGGCGGCATCTTTGGTGAAAAGGAATAGGTGACATTTCGGGTCGAGACCCTTCTTCAGACTGGAAGATAGAGGTGTAAAACTGGAGGCAAGAAAAGACCAGAACAAATCAGAGACAGCAAGAGATGACCTCAGGAAGGATGGAGGTACAGCATTGGCCATGTGCAAGTTGGAGGAGCAGCTCATAATTCGCTTGGGCAGCTTACAACCCAGCAATATGAACATTGTTTTCTCTAATTTTAAGTGACTCCTACATTACACCTTCCGCCCCCTTCCCCTCCCTTCATCCTACTAGTTCCACTGTTCGCACCTTTATATCCCGCTCCTTAGCACATCTATCCCAGCCAACTATGGGGCCATTATGTACTCCACCCTTCCTGTTGTTGCCCCCATTCGTTCTGGCCTTTTCTCGCCTCCAGTCCTCAATCTATCTTTCAGTCTGAAGAAGGGTTCCCATCCGAAACGTCCCAGAGATGGTACGTCTTTTCCCCCCAGAGATGCTGCCTGACTCGTTGAGTTACTCCAGCATTTTGTGTCTACAATTAAGAGGTGGGTATTTGGGGAGGGGGGGGGGGGGGGGGTTGAAAGGTGGGTTTCTGTGTGTGCGGTGATTTGATGTAGAACTCATTTCCAATCTTGCCACGTACATGGATCACACTGATCCACCCCAACCACTCCCCCCCCCCCACCACCACTCCCTCCTCCTCCCGCGGCTGGAAACTGAAACCGACGCTGAAATGTACAAGGAAGGGAGGTTACATCTCGAATGTTTGGAAGGGGAACAAGCCTGTTATCCCCCCCGTAACCGCGACACAGTTCGGGGGAGGGCACAGAGAGGACGAGCCGGCAAACTGTCTGCTCGCCGCGGTGAGTTTACAGTTTTCGCCGCACCTTTTCCCCAGCCCCGCACCGTGCAGTGAATGACCTGAGCGCATCTGTGTGCACACACCCCAATAATTATTTTAAAAAACAATTTATTGCATTCAGCGCTTCCCCCAGGCAAGAACTCTACATCCAAATCACAAGGCGAGGACGGCGAAGGCAATGACTATTAAATAACATTCCTTCAAGCTTATTTTATGCGGTTCCCCCTTTCAATATAAAAACGAGCCAGCGCGCACACACACCCAACAGACACAGGGGATTGCGCGGAGCATTATGATTGAAGGCTGCGACGGATGGGTTCATTTTTTTTCGCCTGAAGCACTATTTCACATAATTTGCAATCGAGGATACCTAAATCCTCTGTCCGTGCGGGAAAAAATATCTCATTCCCATCGAAAACCCACGGCGCAAATCCTGTTTCCCCCACCCCGCCCACCCCCCACCTTTTAATTCTCTGCGCCTGAGATTGCCATTGCAAAGTGTCACCGTGAACAGTTGCCATGGATATAGGTCCGAAAATATCCAGCCGGTGCAGAGTTTTATCGGGAGAATTATCTTTCCCTCCCCGTCTCCAAATTCCCACCGCAGAAAAAAATTAAACCGCGCCAAGAGCGTAAACGTTATCGCCCTCTATTTAAAGGTAGGATTAACATGCACACTTACCAGCGCTGATGGAGCAGCAGTTATCTTGAGGATTGTGCAGAAGTAAATTCTGAACCGCAATTACTGAGCAGAAACAGGGGAGAGGGAGAGCGAGAGGGAGGGTGGGTTTCAAAATAAAAAGGAGCCGATCCAAATGCAGGGAGTGGGAGCGGAATCCGCTGCCTTTCCCCCGCAGCCGCGTAGCTGCTGCGGTTACAAGCTGCTTCCAGCGGTCGGCAGCGACGCTCCTTCACCGCAGCCACTCCAGCAGCCGCCGAGCAGTCTGCGTCTGACTCTCGTCCGCAAGTCCCATCGCCATCCCGAGAGGGGAGGGGGCGGGATTAAACACAGTACAATGAAGGGGACCCCCCCCCCCCCCCTAGGGTAGACAGTTCCCAGTCTCTCTCCGTCCACACCGCCAGAAACCTGGCCCCCAGCTCCAAACTCGTGCACATAAAGCGCCTCAAATCCCCCCTTTCAAACGTGGAGCCAGTTCTTATTCGCGGCAGTCACTCCATACCCCGCTTTTTTTAAAAGGAATTGGCTGAGATGCCCCCACCTTCTCCCCCCTCCCGCCTCCCGCAGATTGCCAGGCATGGCGTTTATCCTTCAGTTATTCCCGCGCCCCTCAACCCATCTCAGCACCGGTCACCCTACCGTCCGCTGTCCAGCCGCTAGTTCTGGAGTCCCCATCATTACCCCTCTCTTCTGCGAATCCACTGAGGTCGGTACTTCCCAGCTCTAGAAACCAGGGTTCCGCCCTAACCTCGGCTGCTGTCCATGTGGAGTTTGCAGGTACCCCCTTTCACCACCCTGGGTTTCCACCGGGTGCTTCCTACATGCCAAAGACATGCAGGTTAATGGGCCTCGACTACTTGCCTCTACTCTGGGTCAAGAGTCGAGAGTGTTTTATTGTCATATGTACCAGACAGAACAATGAAATTCTTCCTTGCAGCAGCACAACACAATATGTAAGTTTTTTTGGCCTTCCATCACAGCAATGTGATGGATGTTTATGTAAATTATGTTGTGTCTTGGGTCTATTTGTTTGTAATGTATGGCTGCAGAAACGGCATTTCGTTTGGACCTCAAGGGGTCCAAATGACAATAAATTGAATTGAATTGAATTGAATAAACATAGTACTCTGTAAACAATATAGTAAACAAAGAAAAACACGTTTTGTATATATATATATATATATATATATATATATACTAGACCAAGTGCAGACCCGTTGGGTCTGTTTCCCCAACGGCGTTTTGCAGGGGGGGGGGGGGGGGGGGGGGCTGCGGCATCAAACTCATATTAACCAACCCCCAAACACACAGGTGGGTGGAGGGAGGGGGGATGTGAAGAGGGGAGGGAGGGGAGAGGAGGTGGAGGAAATGGGACAGATTTGGGAGGGAAAGGAGAGCGGGGTAGGGGGTGAGAGAGGGGGATGGGGAGATAGATGTGGTGGAGGGGGAGGATGGGGAGGTAGGGAAGGAGGGAGGGAGGGGGAGAGGGGTGGGGGAGAGAGGGGAAAGAGTGGAGAGGGAGGTGGAGAGGGGTAGGGGGAGTGATGGAAGAGGGACAGAGGGGTAGGAGGAAGGGGGTGGCGTAGAGAGGGAAGGGGGGGGGGGGAGAGAGGGATGGGTGGGAGAGGGGTTTCGGAGAGGGAAACATAGAACCATTGAAATTAAGTGCAGGAGTAGGCCATTCGGCCCTTCGAGCCTGCACCACCATTCAATATGATCGTGGCTGATCATCCAACTCAGTATCCTGTACCTGCCTTCTCTCCATACCCCCTGATCCCTTTAGCCACAAGGACCACATCTAACTCCCTCTTAAATACAGCCAATGAACAGGCCTCAACTACCTTCTGTGCCAGTGAATTCCAGAGATTCACCACTCTCTGTGTTAAAAATGTTTTTCTCATCTCGGTCCTAAAAGATTTACCCCTTATCCTTAAACTGTGACCCCTTGTTCTGGACTTCCCCAACATCTGGAACAATCTTCCTGCATCTAGCCTGTCCAACCCCTTAAGAATTTTGTAAGTTTCTATAAGATACCCCCTCAATCTTTTAAATTCTAGCATGTACAAGCCGAGTCTATCCAGTCTTTCGTCATATGAAAGTCCTGACATCCCAGGAATCAGTCTGGTGAACCTTCTCTGTACTCCCTCTATGGCAACGATGTATTTGAACATTGGGCATTGTGACATCACACGATGGAACGTTCACCAGGGGCTGGGGCTGGTGCTGCTTCTATGGGTGAGAAGCCAGTTTAGTTGTGAAATATTGGGGGGGGGGGGGTGGGTTAGGATTTGATTAAAAACGTGCACTTAAACACGACGACCAATGGCAAACCCGTTGGGTCTGATCCCCCAACGCAGCCGTTCCCTACCCGTAGCCCCCACTGGGGGGGGGGGTGGGGGGCGGGCGCCTCACACACACTAACCACCCCCACACACAGAGTTGGAAAAGTGCATAAAGACCGTTCCCTACCTGTAGCCCCCAGGGGAGATTTGGTCGTCGAAGTCGGGTCCCTGCCGTCTTAAAATATCGTATCTTGAAGTCGTCGAAGTCGGGTCCGTCTCGGCAACGCGTGGGGGGGGTGGTGGGGGGGTTAGCGGTGCGGCATCACACACACGAAGCTTCGACACACACAGAGCCTTAAAAGTGTAAATGCCCGACCTCTTTTCCGTTTTTCTCTAATTTAATTAAGATGTGCAGGTGGTGTTCTTATCGAGGTTCAGGGGTGAATGACGTAAATATTTTCACACAATATGGGAACATCTCATGTTGTCTTGAAGGCTCCTCGGCCCACATCTGACTCTCTGTACTGTCACTATGGCAACGATGTCTATGAGCACTGGGCATTGTGACATCACACGATGGAACGTTCACCATTGGCTGGGGCTCCTGCATAGGCATATGTAAATGAATCCATTCCGATTGGACATATGTGAAGATTGGGCATTGTGACATCACACGATGGAACGCTCAGCAGGGGCTGGTGCTGGTGAAGGTTCTGTGGGTGTGAAGCCAGTTTAGTTTTGAAATATTGGGGGGGGGGGGGGGGGTTAGGATTTGATTAAAAACGTACACTTAAACACGTCGAAATGTAATGAGGAACGGATACTTAGAAAGAAAAGAGAAATCTCTACCAAAATGGAAAAGATGTCGGCGATTCAGCGTTCCCCCTTATCCTTAAACTTTGACCCCTTGTTCTGGTCTTCCCCAACATCCGGAACAATCTTCCTGTATCTAGCCTGTCCAACCCCTTAAGAATTTTAAACGTCTCTATAAGATACCCCCTCAATCTTCTAAAATCTAGCGATTACAAGGCGAGTCTATCCAGTCTTTCTTCATATGAAAGTTCTGACATAACAGGAATCAGTCTGGTGAACCTTCTCTGTACTCCCTCTCTATGGCAACGATGTCTTTGAGCATTGGGCATTGTGACATCACACGATGGAACGTTCACCATTGGCTTGGGCTCATGCATAGGCATATGTAAATGAATCCATTCCGATTGGACATATGTGAAGATTGGGCATTGTGACATCACACGATGGAACGCTCAGCAGGGGCTGGTGCTGGTGAAGGTTCTGTGGGTGTGAAGCCAGTTTAGTTTTGAAATATTGGGGGGGGGGGGGGAAGGATTTGATTAAAAACGTGTACTTAAACACGACGGAATGTAATGAGGAGCGGATACTTAGAAAGAAAAGTGAAATCTCTACCGAAATGGAAAAGATGTCGGCGATTCTGCGTCCAGTTTCGGAGTTGCAGGGAATCAATGGAAGAAATGTGACAGCCGGACGGAGTTCCGTTTCGGAATTTTGGGCGAGAGTTTTATATATTAATAGATATGTGTGTGTGTGTGTGTTTGTGTGTGTGTGTATACATACATGCATATACAAACAAACAAACAAACAAACAATAATAGTGCAAAATGGCAAAACCAATGCCACCAGGTCTATGTAGTTCAGAGCTTTTTTGGAGGTTGTGGTTTAATAGCCTAACGGCTGTAAAAGAAAGTGTTCGTGAACCTGGACGTTTACAGTTTTCGGGCTCCTATATTTTCTTCCCGATCGCGGGAGTGAAGTGAGTAGGGGGGTTGATGGGAAGGGGGATGTAGATAGGTACTGCGACTGCTGCTGGTCAATGTGGATTTGCTAGATCATGCTAGATGCCGTTAAGACAGTCCTTCAAATCAACCTCTTCCAACAAGTTTCTGCTCATTTGTTCTGTTCATTCTACCAAACATAGAACAGCGCAGGAACAGCCCCTTCAGCACACATTCTGCCTCCAGAACATAACGCCAGGTTCAACTAATCTCCTCTGCCTGCATGTGATACATATTTCTCCATTCCCCACATATACACATGCCTGTGCAAGGGGCAGCACGGTGGCACAGCAGCAGAGTTCTGTCTCATGGTACCAGTCCCAGGTTCGATCCAGACTATGGGTGCAGTCTGTATGGAGTTTGTACGTTCTCCATGTGACTGTGTGGGTTTTCTCCGGGTACTCTGGTTTCCTCCCAGATTCCAAAAACATGCAGATTTTTAGGTTAATTGGCCTCTGCAAATTGTCCCCAATGTTTAGGATAGAACTAGTGTAAGAGTGATCGCTGGTCGGCGTGGACTCGGTGGGCCGAAGGGCCTGTTTCCATGCTGTATCTCCAAACTAAACTAAACCTCTTAAATGTCACTATCCTATATGCCTTCTCCACCACCCCTGGCAGCACATTCCAGACATCTACCACAAAAAAACTTGCCAGGCACATACTCTTAAAACTTTTCCCCTCTCACCTTAAAGCTATGACCTCTAGTCTTTGACATTTCCAACGGTTTAAAAGGTTATGACTGTCTACCCTGTCTATGCCTCTCATAATTTAATACACTTCTATCAGGTCTCCCCTGGGGTAGAAGATTGCAACCTTCACGTGGTCCGCCCTGTTTCGACTAATGCAATCAACTCGACGTGCACAAACGGAAGATCAAATAGAACAAGTTGTCCAACAACTTTAGGCTGTGCAAGCCACACGAAAGAAGAAGGCCTCCCCTTAGCATCCAAATGCTCCAGCCAAAACAATCCAAGTTTGTCCAACCTCTCCTTCTAGCTAATACCCTCTTTTCCAGGCAACATTCTGGTAAACTTCTGGTATCCCTTGTCAATTCTTCCCTTCCCTCCTGTATCACCCCCTCCCCGGGCACTTTCCGTTGCAACCGCAAGAGATGCAACACTTGTCCCTTTACCTCCCCCCTCGACTCCATTCAAGGACCCAAGCAGTCGTTCCAAGTGCGACAGAGGTTCACCTGCATCTCCTCCAACCTCATCTATTGCATCTGCTGCTCTAGATGTCAGCTGATCTACATCGGTGAGACTAAGCGGAGGCTGGGCGATCGCTTCACCGAACACCTCCGCTCGGTCCGCAATAACCAAGCTGACCTCCTGGTGGCTCAGCACTTCAACTCCCCCTCCCATTCCCCATCCAACCTCTCTGTCCTGGGTCTCCTCCATGGCCAGAGCGAGCAACACCGGAAATTGGAGGAACAGCACCTCATATTCCGCTTGGGGAGTCTGCATCCTGCGGCATGAACATTGAATTCTCCCAATTTTGTTAGCCCTTGCTGTCTCCTCCCATCCCTCAGCCCTCGGGCTCCTCCTCCTCCCTTTTCCCTTTCTTCTCCCCGCCACCCCCCATCAGTCTGAAGAAGGGTTACGGCCCGAAACTTTGCCTATTTCCTTCGCTCCATAGATGCTGCTGCACCCGCTGAGTTTCTCCAGCATTTTTGTCTACCTTCTGGTAAACTTGTGTAGGGAGGAACTGCAGATGGTAGTTTAAACCAAAGATAGACACAAAAAGCTGGAATAACAGCAGGATAGGTGGCATCTCTGGAGAGAAGGAATGGGTGACGTTTCGGGTCAAGACCCTTCTTCAGACTTGTCCTACACATTTCCTTTAAACTTTGTCCCTCTCACCTTAAAGCTATGCCCTCTAGTCTTTGACATTTCCAACCTGAAATAAAGGTTATGACTATCTACTCTATCTATGCCTCTCACAATCTAATACACTTCTATCAGCTCTCCCCTCTGAAGAAGGGTCTCCACCCGAAACATCAACCATTCCCTTCTCCTGAAGGGCATCCTCCAGAGATGCTGCCTGTCCCACTGAGTTACTCCAGCCTTTTATATTTATATTTTAGTAAACCTTTTCTGCACCGTCTTCAAAGCCACCACATCCTTTCTATAATGGGGCAACCAGAACTGCACACAATACTCTGAATGTGGCCTAACCAAAGTCCTATAGAATTGCAACATGACTTCTTGACTGGTACACAATGCTCTGACAGATGAAGGCAAGCATCCTTTACACCTGCTTCACCACTCTGTGTTGCCACTTTCAGGGAGCTATGGACTTAGGCCCCAAGATCTTTCTGTTCACTCAGGGTCATGTTCGGTATGGCTGCACTCTAGGAAGCACCTTGATGCAAACACCACTTAGAGGCAAATTGTTGCTGACATTACATTTATTCTCAATTCGCCATTATGTGCACAGGATGAATTTATTCCGCTGTTGCAGTGGGCATGTCTCAGGTAACACAGTGTGTGAGTAGCTGCCTCCCTCAGAAGTTAACATGCCCACTTAAAATTTAGTCATAGAGTCACACAACACAGAAACAGACCCTTCAGCCCATCATGACCATGCTACCCACTGTACCTATCCACACTAGGCTGGATTAGCCTTGGCAATGTGAGTATTTGTCTAAATGCTCCTTAAATGTTGTCAGAGTATTTGCCTACATCACCCCTTTGGGCAGTGCATTCTGGATTCCAATTCTGACCTCGGTTATTAATTTTCTGTCTTTCTGTCCTCGGTCTCCTCCATTGTCAGAGTGAGGCTAAACGCAAATTGGAGGAACAGCATCTCATATTTCGCTTGGACAGTTTACAGCCCAGTGGTATGATTATTGATTTCTCTCACTTCAGGTAGCCCCGGCATTCCCTCTCTCTCTCTATCCCTCCCCCACCCGTCACACTAGCTTCTCATCTTCAGCCGACAAACAGCTCACAATGGCCTGTTCCCTTCATCATCATTACTTTTTTGCATATCTTTCATTCATTGTTCTTTATCTATCCACATCACTGTCTATATCTCTCGTTTCCCTTATCCCTAACTAGTCTGAAGAAGGGTCTCGACACAACACGAAACGTCACCCATTCCTTCTCTCCAGAGAACTTTGGACTCGTTGGTCCAAAAGGGCATGTTTCCATTTATAAGAAGGAATTGCAGATGCTGGAAAATCGAAGGTAGGTAAAAATGCTGGAGAAACTCAGCGGGTGAGGCAGCATCTATGGAGCGAAGGAAATAGGCAACATTTCGGGTCGAAACCCTTCTTCAGACTGATCAAGACTGGTCAGTCTGAAGAAGGGTTTCGACCCGAAACGTTGCCTATTTCCTTTGCTCCATAGATGCTGCCTCACCCGCTGAGTTTCACAGGCATGTTTCCATGCTGTATCTCTCTGGGATTCAATCTCTGCTCCCCAATTCACTCAATCTGGACTATATGTAACCCCTTTAGACTTTACTTTAGAGATACAGACCAGAAACAGGCCCTTCGGCCCACCGAGTCGGTGCCAACCAGTGATCACCCGCACACTAGCACTATCCTACACACCAGAGACAATTTACAATTTTTACCTGCAAACCTGTAATTCTTTGGAGTGTGGGAGGAAACCGGAGCACCCGGAGAAAGCCTGTGTGGTCACGGGGAGAACGTACAAACTCTGTACAGGCAGCACCTGTAACCAGGATCAAACCCGGGTCTCTGGCGCAGTGAGGCAGCAACTCGACCGTTGCACCATTGTGCTGCCCATGTTCCCCTATTCCACGTCATTATTGTCAACATTTATCAGCTCTCTGAGGAAGCTTGGCCATGCAACTCAAGCCAGGGCAGCTCAGGCACTAACTACAATCTCCACTGCTTTTCAATCACTTCTCCAAATGCAGAATAAAAATGAAAATCATCTCAAGCTCCTCCTATCACCACTTTAGCAGAGACGCCAACAGTTTTAACAGTTCAATGCCTCAAGGGTGCAAGAAAAGGCTGAGGGAAATGCCACACCGATATATGAAACATTTTATCTGCCAGAGTCTCGAGGGCCCCCGAGAATAATAAAGTATTTGTAATGATTATGACACTCATTTTAATTGATGAGTTCAACAGCGAGCCACGCTGAGGTGGTTTACAAACATGACTAGAATCTGATGAGGTAACATCTTGAATTTGGACTGCTGGTCTGTTTTGCTCATTTTTTAAAAATGAATAATGTGTTAATTTTCTAAGATATTTCTCTTTCAGTTTCAGGTCAGTGGGTTGCACTGGCAATGGCTGCCAAATTCTGACACCCAAGTCCGCTCGCTCTGTGACATTGATGTGTCGGTTCTGCACTGATGCTTCCAGCCTTCATCTATATTGTGAACTAAGATTACAGCTTTCAAACCAGTCCTCCGTATCTTCCCTGCTTTTAATCCTTTTACTGCAGACTCGTAGGGCAAAGGACAAGATCTCTTCAATTTTCGACTCCGCTTCGATATTTTCCAAGGCAGGGAAAATAAAAAGACTTGGAAAAGGTCCAGTGATTGCAAATCTAGTCACTTGGTGACGAACTTCAGTTCTTCACTGAATATTAATGTAGCCAGTCAAAATTAACAGTGCTTCTTATCAAAGAACTACAAATAAAGCTTGTTTGGCACAGTGGGGTAGATGATGCGGCTACTGCTTCTCAGTAACAGTCACCTGGGCTCAACACCTCCAGTATTGTCTGTGTAGAGTTTGCACATTCTCACTGTGACCACATGCAGGGTGACCACTCCAGGTCCTCCGGTTTTCCCTAACATTCCAAGGCACGTGGGTTTGTAGGTTCAACTGCCTGAACATGTCGGCGAGTAGGGAGTGGACGGGAATGTGGGAAATATGGGTTGTAGGAAAATTAGTGGGGAATGGGATCGTTTCATGAGCTGGCGTCGACTCGATGGGGTCAAAACGGCTTTCTATGTTTGAAGGGTGGCTCGGTGGCACAGCAATAGAGCTGCTTCCTTACAGCGCCAGAGTCCCGGGTTCGATCCTGATCCCAGGCACTGTTCGTACGGGGTTTGTACGTTCTTCCCGTGACTGCATGGGTTTTCTCCAGGTGCTCCGGTTTCCTCCCACACTCCAAAGACGTACAGGTTTGTAGGTGAAATGGCTTCGGTAAAATTGTAAATTTTCCCTATTGTGTAGGTTAGTGTACACGGTGATCGGTGGTCAGCGCGGACTCGCTGGGTCGAAGGGCCTGCTTCCGTGCTGTACCTCTAAAGTAAAGTAAAACTAAAAGTAAATGTGAGTAGATTGTCAATGGTGGGATGCATTTAATATTTTGCTGTCATTTCTTTGCCCAATGTGAAACGTAAAGAATGGAGCAAATCTCATAAATCTTCCTTTACTTTGCCACGCTATTTCCATTAAAAATACACACTCAATTCAAACAGTGCCTGTTCAATGATTCTGTATGACACCCCTATCCGTATGTACCTCAGCCAAGGCATGCATCAATGTACTAGCTTGATGCATGTGTTGCCATGTCCTGTGAGACTGTGCGATGAGGGATGGAATTTAAATCAGTTTCTCTCTTTCACCTTGCTGCCGAAATTCCCATGACTAATCACTCGGTTACAAATAGTTACTATCGCCAACTCCACACAATTATGCACGAGTTCAACTGAATGTCAACCCCGCTTTAAATTAAAAGGCTTATAGTGGCCGGTGAGGGAGCAGTACTGAGGAGATCTCTCCTAGCAGCTGATTTCCTTGAGGAAGAGTTTAACAATGGATTGCACACTCTTTACGAGTCAAGAAGAACAAACCAATTAAGATTTCTCCCAATGAGGGATAATTATCTGAAACTTAATTTGATAAGACCGCAATAAAGAATTAACTAATTGTTCCTGCATTTACAGTAGCCTCAGACCAACTCTGTCCTTTGTTCCCCGACTCATATGTTGATGAGAAGACATTCAGCTGATGAAACAGGCAGCAGATATTCACACACTCATACCGCATCATCCTCAGAATTATACAAAGACTGTAATCTCACCTCCCAGTTCTCCGAGATTCAATTCAGCACACCTCCGTTTTCGTTCTATCAGAGAAACAGAAGAATGTAGACACAAGAAATGTAATTCATGCCATGGCATCATTCAAGGTCCCCCTTCAGAATTGATCTGCCAACATAATAATTGTATCTATACTCCTCACATTTTCACATTACATTTTGTATTTGAAATGCCATTTGCCAGTACAATAGATTGTTAATTAACACTTGGTAGAGAAACAAATGAAACCTCCAGGTAAAACCGAACATTTTAGTCAATGGACTGAGAAGTATTCATTAGATTGATATCAATTAAGGTTTAAACGAAACTAAAGCAAGGAAGTCAGATTCTGTAAAGACTATGCAACCCCCTCACCACATTTTTCTTCTCCCCACTCTGCTAGGTAATACAATGAAAATATATCAATAGCTAAATGTGCATGTCTTTTCCACTTCCTGACACATCCTTCGTAAATCAAAATCCTTTTAATATATCAAAGGTGCTGGGATGAGACAATTTGATGGGGGATGGTGGCCTTTGGAGGAGAGGGGTGTGCCTGATAGATGTGTATCTGAGGTATAGAAACGTAAAAACATAGAAAATAGGTGCAGGAGTAGGCCATTCGGCCCTTCGAGCCTGCACTGCCATTCAATATGATCATGGCTGATCATCCAACTCGGTACCCTGTACCTGCCTTCTCTCCATACCTCCTGATCCCTTTAGCCACAAGGGCCACATCTAACTCCCTCTTAAATATAGCCAATGAACTGGCCTCAACTACCTTCTGTGGCAGAGAATTCCACAGATTCACCACTCTCTGTGTGAAAAATGTTTTTCTCATCTCAGTCCTAAAAGATTTCCCCCTTATCCTTAAACTGTGACCCCTTGTTCTGGACTTCCCCAACATCGGGAACAATCTTCCTGCATCTAGCCTGTCCAACTCCTTAAGAATTTTGTAAGTTTCTATAAGATCCCCCCTCAATCTTCTAAATTCTAGCGAGTACAAAGCGAGTCTATCCAGTCTTTCTTTATATGAAAGTCCTGACATCCCAGGAATCAGTCTGGTGAATCTTCTCTGTACTCCCTCTACGGCAAGAATGTCTTTCCTCAGATTTTGAGACCAAAACTGTACGCAATACTCCAGGTGTGGTCTCACCAAGACCCTGTACAACTGCAGTAGAACCTCCCTGCTCCTATACTCAAATCCTTTTGCTATGAATGCTAACATACCATTCGCCTTCTTCACTGCCTGCTGCACCTGCATGCCTACTTTCAATGACTGGTGTACCATGACACCCAGGTCTCGTTGCATCTCCCCCTTTCCTAATCGACCACCATAGATGTGTATCTGAGGTATAGGCTTATTATTGTCACCTCTACCGAAGTACAGCGACAAGCTTTGTTTTGCATGCTATCCCATCAAATCAGATAAGACGATACAATACAATTCAATTTTCAATACAATTCAATTTATTGTCATTTGGACCCCTTGAGGTCCAAACGAAATGTCGTTTCTGCAGCCATACATTACAAACAAATAGACACAAGACACAACATAATTTACATAAACATTCATCACATTGCTGTGATGGAAGGCCAAAAAAACTTATCTCTCCACTGCACTCTCCCCCCCCATGTCAGAGTCAAAGTCAAAGTCAAAGCCCCCGGCGGGCGATGGTGAATTGTCCCGCGGCCATTAAAGCCACGCCGGGTGATGCAAGGCCGCACACCGGGTTCTTGATGTTAGAGCCCCCGGCGCGCGCTCGCAGAGACCCGCAGCCATTCCAAGCCGCGCGGGGCGATGGTGTAAGGCCCCGCTCCAGGAGCTCTTCAACCCCGCAACTCGGGCGGGAGAAGTCGCCGTTGCGGGAGCCCTGAAAAGCGGTCTCCCTCCAGGGACCAGCGGGCTCCCGGTGCCGTCCGCCAAACCCGCAGTTGCAGCCTCCGAATCTCCGGGGGTCGGGTCGCAGCAGCGTCCACCACAGCTCCACCCGCTCTGGACTCGGCCAGCTCCGCGACGGTGAGGTGAGTAGTCGGCACCACAGCCCCCGGTCTTCCTGTTGGAGGCCGCTCCTCGTTGCAGCCCCAACGACAATGGAGACCCGACAAAGAAAAGGTCGGGTCTCCCGTGCAGGGAGAGATTTAAAAGTTACCCCCACCCCCCCCACACACATACCCCAACAAAAATAACAAAAACTACATAAAAACATAAGACATAAAATAATAAAAACGCAGACGGACTGCAGAGGCCGCTGCTGACGAAAGTCGCGCCGCCCACCTACATTAATACAATCAAGTGAAACTAAAGATATAGTGCACAGAATATAGTTCACAACTGTTCCATGGACAAAGTCTAATGTCTGGATTGGGGTGAGGATGAATCGGACAGTACCTCAGCTTATGGAAGGACCATTCAGAAGCCTGATAACAGAGGGGAAGCTGTTTCTGAATCTGTTGGTGCACGCTTTCAAGCTTCTGCCCCAAGTTAGTGGGGAAAAGGAGGAACGACCTTGCGAGGCCAAGTTTAGTTTAGAGAGACAGCACAGAAACAAGCCATTCAGCCCACTGATTCCGTGCTGACAAGCGATCCATACACTAGCACTATCCTACACACTAGGGACATTGTAGAATCTTTACCAAAGCCAATTAACCTACAAACCTGTATGTCTTGGGGGTGTGGGAGGAAACCAGAGTATCATAGGAAAACCCATGAGGTCACAGGGAGAAGAACATACTAACTCCGTACGGACAGCACCCATAGCCAGGATCAAACCATGATTCTGTGCCCATAAGGCGGCAATTCTACTGCTGTGTCACTGTGCCACACAAGTCTTCGAAACAATCTCTGAATACAATCCTGTTCCTACATCAGAGGTTGCTATGCACAAATTGGAAGCCACATTTCCACCATTGATGATACATGAAATGTACTTCATTGACTGGTAAATACTTCAGAATGTCCTGAAGTCGTAAAAGCTGAACAGAAATGCGAATTCTCCCTTCAATTGAAATCAAGGGTATTTGTGCAAAATGACCTTGGTTCCCAGACAACAAATGGTTAGCGGAGAGACGTGATAGTCCTCATGGTTCAGCTTGTTCCAACTTCTAGCTCCATGGCAGTATCACAAGGACAGGAGGCCACTCTTTAATGACTGCTGGCACCCAACGATGCCCCACTTAAACATGAGGCACTTTTGGTCGGTTCATTGCCACTCCTTGTTTCATTGTGTGAATCCATTCAACGATACTATATTGTCACATGTAGCTAGGTACAGTGAAATCCTTTGTTTATAGCAGACCTCACCTGGGCTGTACACAAGTGTCGCCACGTTTGGGCACCGACAAAGTTACAGAAGTTCACCGAACAGTCGCATCTACTGCCTGCCGCCACACGTCTCAAGATAGACAGATTCTTGATTAGAACGGGTGTCAAGGGTTATGGGGAGAAGACTGGAAAAATGGGATTAGGAGGCAGAGATCAGCCATGATCGAATGGCAGAGTGGACTTGATGGGCTGAATGGTCTAATTCTACTCCTATAACTTGTGAATGCATGTACATTTGCATTGTGGAACAACGTTAGTGCAAAAGGTACAGGCATATGCCTTCTGCCCACAACCCTTATCCATCCTTAAATTCTCTCCTCCTTTAATAACAGAAACTGATGAAGTTGCTTGGTGGATTTAAAAGACAGCAAAATGAAAAGTGATTAGGTGAAATGTCAAAAATACCAGAGTGAATATAATTCTAATGCTTCTCTTCACCTCAGGTGCAAGCGATACCAAGAATCACTTTGCACGGTCCTGCTTAGATTGATGATAGCTACAAAATCAGTTGTTAAATCATTAAATCACCTGGGCCATTTCAAATCAGGGCTCCACCAAACGCCCCTCACCCTCATAAATTACTCGGTCTGGCGCACAGACAGAGACACAGACAGAGACGCAGACAGAGACGCAGACAGAGACGCAGACAGAGACGCAGACAGAGACAGAGACACAGACAGAGACACAGACAGAGACACAGACAGAGACACAGACACAGACAGAGACACAGACAGAGACACAGGCAGAGACACAGACACAGACAAAATGTGTAGGAAGGAACTGCAGATGCTGGTTTACACTGAAGAAAGACACAAAATGCTGGAGGTACTCAGTGGGTCAGGCAACATCTCTGTAGAGAAGGAATATTTTGGGACGAGACCCTTCTTCAGACAGAGTCAGGGGAGAAGGAAATGAGATATGGAAGGATACAAAGAATATGCAACACACACACACACAGATATTCCCCAGCACACTGCTATTCAGATGCTCCCTGAATTATTTCAAAGTTCAAACATATTTGAAGAGCAGAGAATCAGCACTTTGTTCTTTAGGATGAGAGAGGGAACTTAATTCCACCAAAAGTAAACTTGTTTTGTGTGCTGCAGTTGATTTCATTGCTATCTGATCTGTCAGAATTTATTTCAAAATGTGCAATTCACTGTGTTACATGGCTGTATAGATCATAAAAACCAAAGCCCAGCGGACAACAATTATTGATAGATTTTTGAATTCATGGTATAATCTGGATGATTTGATGCCACTGTAAAGCATTTAGGAGTTAAATCTTCTTTCGCATTTAAAATTGTATGTGGATGGATTAATAAATACAGTCCTTTGGAATAAATCAGATAAGGTTTATGGTTTGATCAGAGTGGTGATTACAACAGGAGATGCAATGTTTGCCTCTAGATTCGTAGAAATTGTAGAATCTTGAAAGGAAAAGTATGTTCGGTTTGGCCATACTCTGGGCAATAAACCCACGTGTCTAGATTTTCAATATCATGCAGAAATAGTTTGGGTGGATTTGACAGCTTAGCAATTATTAAGAGCTGAAAAATAAAATCAGCTATAAGCAGCGCTTAAAGGCATAAGCACAAATCTCTTTAATGGTGCATTTAAAAAGATGGGAATATCTCTTCATGGAAGTAAAATGAAAGCAAAAGACAGGGTAAATGCACCACAAATAACCTTGAATGAGATGCCTCTGAGAAGCATCAAATGAGGAAATAAACTCTGCCAGTGCCTTTGGGATCATGTGCAAATATGCATGTGCAATGTCAGTGCGTGCGAGTGCATGTGTTATAGGGTCAGAGAGCCATGCAGCACAGAAACAGGCCCTTCGGCCCAACTCATCCATGCTGACCAAAGTATCTTCTTGAACTGCCACTTCCTCCGGCAGCTCATTCCATATACGATACATCAGAACTTTATTTATCCCAGGAGGGAAATTGGTCTGCCTGCAGTCATAAAACATAACAGGCTACATGATACATGAAATCAAAGTGGAAAGTCCAGGATTGGGGATGTGCAAAGATGGGGAAGGGGGGGTGGGGGGGGGAGAGAGAGGGAATGGGAGTCAGTCTACCCCATGACAGAAGGGGGAGGAGTTGTACAGTTTGACAGTCACAGGGAAAAAGGATCTCTTTTAGCGTTCAGTGCTGCATCTTTGTGGAGCCAGTCAGGGGCAGAAATCTTTATATTTATCTGGAATTTTCGATTGTGTTGTAATAGGAATTTCAATCCATTTTTTTCACTTCAAATCCAATTTTCACAGAAGTAATTTAAGTTAATTTTTAAAACATTAAATCTCACTGTAAAATTGGAAAATAAATGTTCCCCATTAAATCACCGAAAGACCAACCCAGTATTTCTTTAGAGCATTTTTGTATTCCAAAGCATTTTTCAGCCAACAGAACTATTCCGAAAGTATATATTGCAATGTAGCAGATACCACAGACCCGGCAAGTCCAGCATGTCAGGGAGAAAGTGGCCAATGTAACATTTGCAACACAGCTGTACTGGTGAGAAATGATGAGAATTTTTAGCAGAGCAAAATATGCATCTGTAAATATGCATCCTACAAACCTGTACGTCTTTGGGGTGTGGGAGGAAACCGGAGCACCGGGAGAAAACCCACATGGTCGCGGGGAGAACACACAAAGTCCGTGAAGACAGCACCCGTAGTCAGGATTGACCCCGGGTCTCTTGCGCTGTAAGGCAGTAATGCCCCTGTCCCACTTAGGAAATCTGAACGGAAACCTCAGGAGACTTTGCGCCCCACCCAAGGTTTCCGTGCGGTTCCCAGAGGTTGCAGGTGGTTGCCGGAGGTTGCAGGTGGTGGAAGCAGGTAGGGAGACTGGCAAAAACCTCCGGGAACCGCACGGAAACCTTGGGTGGGGCACAAAGTCTCCAGATGTTTCCGTTCAGGTTTCCTAAGTGGGACAGGGGCATAACTCTACTGCTGCGCCACCTTGCCATCCTAATGTTCAGGTTGCAATCATTTTATGAAGCAGTAGACTGTCCCAGTTTATGAGCAGCGGGCAGTTTTATTTTCCGATACATTATAATGTTGAGTCATCAAATATGTTTGAAACATTACATCTGGAAGAGATGAGATTCCTCTTAGCAGGTAAAGCAAACCAATTCCAAAAGACATGGTCTACGTTTATGGACCTATTACAAGCATGAGGTGCAATAGTAATTTTAAAAATAAATAAATAAATAAATGGTATCAGGACCTGGCAATGGGAGGTAAAACAACAAAAACAGACTTGGTTGGTAGTCTTTCTGCGGAGTTTAATGTTATAATAGAGCGATTGTCCTTACTTTCTTTTTCTTTCTTTTCTAGGGTCTACTTTCTTACTTTACTTCCTTCTCTAACTTCTTTTCTAAGGGGCTTTCTTTTCCCAACACTCTCTTGCACTTCACGACTCTTGCGCACCTTCTTTACTTTCCTTACTTCTATCTTTTTCTTAAAGCTTAAAAAAAAAATGAAGCGGTACAAAAAATGTATTAAGATATATGTGTTGTGTGTTATTGTAATTTACCGTACTTCTAATAAAATTTAAAAAAAAAAAAAAAAAAAAAAAAAAAAAAATGTTGAGTCTACTAGTAGCATTTCTGTTGCTGCTCTTGGATTTCACTCCAAACAAATCATCAACATATGTACAATGTCTGCACAATCACAACACCCTACGCAATATGTGCTATTCTCCACTCGACTCTCCTGGCACGCACGAAAAACACAGGTAAAGCCCTGGTCAATAAAGGGGAAATGGCCTAGGAATTTCCACCTGGATTTCTGAAAGCAATTAGAACTAATCCCATCCCAGTATAAAGCTAATCCCTGTTTGAAAGAATTAGTGAGGCAGCGCTCATTGTGCAGACTGTCAGCTTGTACTGTAGTTTGTCTATTGCTTGGCATGAGGAGAATCTTAAAACAGCAAATAAACACTTCAACCTCTATAGTGAGCTCCCCTCCTCCCCCCCAACATCTCTCCTGCTTACTGCCCCACCATCAAATGACCATCTAACTCGACGGATAGGCTAGACAAAATATTCTGACCAGATGCATCTCAGTCTGGTATGGCCATTGCTCTGCTCTTGTCTGCCTGAAACCTGCAGAGAGTGGTGAACACAGTAAGCTCGTCACGTCCTTCCATCCAGTCCACCTTCACCGTGCATTGCATCAGGAATGCTGGAAGTATCACCAAGGATGTCTGTCACCCTGGCCATTTCCTTTTCTCTCTTCTACCTTCTGAGAGGAGATGGAATAGCTTGAAAGCTCAGACATCCAGACTTAAGAATAATTTCTTCCCCACTCCATCAGGCTCCTGAACTAATCACCTGTTCCACACCCAGTTCCCAGCTGCTCCTTTACACTGAACTCTAATCATTCAACTGTTATTGTACTCTAACTCTTTTTAATACTTTCAGATCACACAACAACCTCACACCTTTCTACTGTTCTCCACTCGTTATATTGATCAGTGCATTTATCAGTACTGCATGTACTCTATGAGCTTCATGTGAGCAAGGAATGTCACTGCACCCTGGTGTACAAGAAAATAAACTAATCTGGATCTAATTCTATCTTCGTATCCCATCCCTTTCTCCCTCAGAGGCTTTTCTACCTTCCCTTTTATCTGAGCCATTTCTTCAAAGACTAGTATAGCAGGTTTCTAATCTCTCTCAGGCTAAACATGCTTCTCCCAAATTCTGTTTGGATTTATTCATGACTGGCATTAATGAAGCCTCGTGTTTGACTTTCCCCCAGCAGGAAACACTGGGAGCAAAATTCAATAGACTACATAAGCAAGAGCAGTAATTGTGAAACACAATTAATCCACTCCTGACAAGTCAGCACTAACTTTGTGCTGACGGCTCATTGTAATGATTTCGGAATCCAGCAGCTAGCTCCCTGTGCGCTGATCGGTAGCCCAACCTATCAATAGGGCTGCAAAACAACATGAGCAGTTAACTCCTTGTAAAGTAAGGTCACCTTCCTCAAAGCTAACATGCTTCTCCTAAAGTACAAGTATCACAGAATCAGAACCATACATATGGAAACAGGCACTTTTGGCCCCCATTGAGGCATTTTTGATGGCAACACTGTGGGAAGGTGGTATTTGCAATGGAGAGATTGCAGAGGAGATTCAAGTGTGTTTAGTTTAATTTAGTGATACAACGTGGAAACAGGCCCTTCGGCCCACCGACTCCGTGCCGACCAGCCATCCTGTCACACTAGCACGATCCTACACACTGGGGACAATTTACAATCTTTGCCTAGGCCAATTAACCTACAAACCTGTACGTCTTTGCTTGGGGGAGGAAAGCAGAGCACCCAGGAAAAACCCACATGGTCATAGGGAAAACATACAAACCTCTTACAGACAGCACCCGTAGTCAGGATCGAACCCAGGTCTATCGCGCTGTAAGACAACAACTCTACCACTGTGCCACCGTGCCACCTGTTGCCTGAAAAGGATTTTAGTTATGAGTAGTAGATTGGCTGGATTTGTTTTCCCTATATGAAGCCTCAAGGTGATCTGATTAAGGTATGTAATATGAGGCATAGGTAGAGTCAGAAATCAGAATCTTTTCCCCCAGGTGTAGGGACGTTGAAAACACAAAGGCATGGGTTTAAGTAGAGAGAAAGTCGTTTTAAAGGAAATTTGGGGGGAAAGTCTTATTATGCAGAGTAGTTGTTGTCAGGAACTCGCTGCTAGAGGAGGTGGTGGAGAGATTTAGACCATCATTTAAATAGGCAATGCGCAGAGGATACCGACCTAATGCAGGTGAATAGTGTAGATGGGCAAAATGGTGGACATGGGCACTGTGGTCTGAAGGACCCATTTCGTTACATTACAACTCTGACTCCATGTCGACACCATCAAGAACCTACCTACAGCAATCTCATCTGATTCTCCCCACATTCTCCTCACCATGCCAGAGATTCTACCACTTACCTACACCCTCAGGGCAATTTGCACTGACCATTTTCACAAAACAACCAACGCATCTTTGGGATTTGGGAGGAAACTGAAGCAGCCAGCAATTGCTAGTTGTAACTTTACTAGCTGTTCATTAGCAAACAACTAATATTGTTTTTGTAATTTAACTATTTAATGTTTTTTTTAAATTATGTTATCTATTGAGTACTGCGTTTATAAACCTGTTAAGTTGCTGCAAGTAAGAAATTCATTGTTCCATTTTCAGTACATATGACAAACATTCTTGACTTGATGAAAAGTTAACTGAACTCATACAAGTGGTCAAGATCTGTATACTTACAAAGACCATTAGCAAGGACATGGTGAATCTGTGGAATTCATTGTCACAGAAAGCTGTGGAGGCCAATAGATATTTTTATGGGAGAAATTAATAGATTCTTGATTAGTACAGGTGTCAGGGGTTATGGAGAGAAGGTAGGAGAATAAGGTTAAGAGGGAAGGATAGATCAGCCATGATTGAATGGCGGAGTAGACCATGGGCCGAATGGCCTAACTCTGCTCCTATAATTTATAAATTTATGATATTGTAGGCTGGGTCATTGCCCCTCCCTTATTAATCATCTAATTATATCACCCCTATTATTATGGCCCTGAGTTCATGTATGTGTGCTTCTTCAAATACCCAAGAATGTTGCGTTATGCACATCCTGGATCTCTTCAGATGCCCTATTTCATTGTGTTTAGACATTGAACATTGCTCAACTCACCACAGCTCCATCACTCACCCATCAACAACCTCCACCGATCGCATCTCACACGCACGAGTCAGATGCTTCATAACAAGGCAGCACAGTAGATCGCACTTCACTCCATATCCCACTCCTCCAGATAATCAATCAACCACACATATCATAAGATCATAAGTGATAGGCGTAGCATTAGGCTATTCGACCCATCAAGTCTACTCCGCCATTCAATCATGGCCGATCTATCTCTCCTTCCTAACCTGCCTCCTCCCCAGATCCTCTGACGCCCGTACTAATCAAGAATCTATCCATCTCTGCCTTAAATACATCCACTGACTTTGTCTCCACAGCCTTCTGTAACAAAGAAGCATTTCTACAACGAGATAACAATAAACTTAAAAACAGCTGCAACAAACCAACTTGCAGCATGGCCTGAGGTAAGAGTAGCCTGTGTGCCAGTTTGCCCAAGATTGCGTAGTGGTTCTGCAGCAGAGGGGTTTGATGAGGAATTTGATGTGCCAAGCTACAGATATTAGTTGTGCATAAAGAAGTGTTTGGGAACCCTGCCAGGAACCCTGTGTTTATTGTCAAGGAGCACGAGGAAGGGCTTTTCGCGGAGCCCATCCATTTCAGTTTGTAGTCGTGGCCAACACTGCTTCCACACACAAAAAATAGATAACCCCTGAAATCCTCAACAGGCCAGGCAGCTTCTATGAAGGCAAACAGCATCAAATATTTCATTAGAACATTGATCCCCATCCAGTTAAAACATAGTGTTTCTCCAGATACTTTCAATGCTTTTAGAAAAGTGGAAGCCTATTACAGCGTTCAGTATAATCCGACAAGTTGAGTTCGATTTGCTTGCACTTTTTTTTTTTTTTTTAAAAGAGCTTCTTTTGTATTGGCAATTGCAATGATTTGAAATAGTGATCCTCAGTCCTCCAAGGCAATACAGCTTAGAAAAAATATCTGCACAGAAGAAATCTATTCTCTGCTCATCCCCTCACAAACCTTGGAAATAGGCGATAATTTAAAATGTTATATAGTTGGGATTTTTAGATGAAAGTTCACAAAGCTTGGATCGGTAACTTGATGGGAATAATTATCACTTTCAAACCCCAGGCATGTGGGATGAAGAATGTGACAGCCCGTCACATTGCTTTCAGCACGGACTCAATGCACTCTCAGCATCATCTGTAGTCACATGAATATCAGCAGGTATAACACACTGGTACCTTGCACAGTGCACTTGATCCTCCATTGCAAACGTTCACAGATATATAACCCTCTGCAGCAGTACCCTGCAGCGGTGCCAGAGACCCGGGTTCGATCCAGATTACAGGTGCTGACTGTGGGGTGAGTTTGAACTTTCTCTCTGTGACCGCATGGGTTTTCTCCGAGTGCGGAGTATCCGTCCACATTTCAAAGACGTGCAGGCTTGTAGGTTAATTGGCTTCTGTTAATTGCCCCTCGTGTGTAGGATGCGAACATGGGATTACATAGAACTCGTGAAGGGGTGTTCGATGGTCGGTGTGGACTCTCTGTATCTCTAACCTCCAAACCAAACTCCGCATTTTAAAATACACCTCCTCAGGATTGTGCGCTTCTGTGCCAGGAACCGGTCACAAATTCCTCTCACCCACTAAGGCCCCCTCAGCAAAGAATCATCCATGGATCATTGTTGTGAGGCTGCCTGTGTTAGGCAGGTCAAGGAGTCCCGAGACCCCTCAAAGATAGGTTGTACCCCAGGGTTGCTGGGGTCTGGCAGAACCTGGTCCACATGTTGACAGTCCGCCCAGATCCAACGGTCTCTGCTGCAGGATGTGGTGGAAGCTGCCGTCTCCTCCTCTTCAGCCCAAAGATTTCCCGAGGGCAAGAAGCTCAACTTCCATCGTCCAACAGTTAACGAGAGGACGCACGATAGAAACATAGAAAATAGGTGCAGGAGTAGGCCATTCGGCCCTTCGAGCCTGCACCACCATTCAATATGATCATGGCTGATCATCCAACTCAGTATCCTGTACCTGCCTTCTCTCCATACCCCCGATCCCTTTAGCCACAAGTGCCACATCTAACTTCTTCTTAAATATAGGATCTGGGAATATCCGATGCAGGTACGCAGCAATGCCCCAGATGCATGTACTCAGCAACCCAGAGCAGCTGGCTTGCCCTATTTCTCACAACAACTGTCCCTACAGGCTGCCTCTCCACGCAGAGCTGTGGATGCACTGCTGCGACACACCAGCAATGGTGGGGGAGGAAAGAAGGAGGGTTCACATCAGGTTCTGGGCACCTAGGCTGCAATCACAGCAGCAGCACCATTGGGGAGGCCGAGGATTATGCCCAATTCCCTCTCTGCAGCAAGCAGTAATGCATTCTCTTGATATTAGATATGCTCCAATTACCCTTTTTAGGATGGATGCCATTTATGCTCTCATTCATGGGAAAGCATACCAAATGCTAAGCTAAGTCCAGGAAAACACAAGTGTGTAGTTTAGAGGGTGAGATTTAGGCATTGCAATTAGTCAGAGTCATACAGCATGGAAATAGGCCCTTCTGCCCATCTCCTGACAGCCATCTACATTCCTCCGCATGCGGACGTCAAGCTGGCTGTGAATGAACTGTACCCCACTATCAATAATCTTGAGACAAAACACCCTGAAGCCCTGGTCACTGTAACTGGAGACTTCAATCAAGCCAACCTCAGGGGCATACTGCCAAAGTACTATCAGCATGTCCCTTGTCCTACCAGGGGCCAGAACACCCTCGACCACTGCTACACATCGGTAAAAAACGCATGCTGCTCTATTTCTCGGCCACATTTACAAAAATCTGAACATCTAGCTGTGTGTCTACTTCCTGTCTACAAACACTGAAGCAGGAGGATCTGGCACAGAGAGTATTAAATGCTGGTTGGCGGACACTGATGACATCCCACACAACTGCTTTGAGTCAGTGGACTGGTCCATATTCAGAGATTCTGCAGCCAACTTGAATGAGTACTCCACTACCGTGACTGACTTCATCAGCAAGCGCATAGAGGAGTGTGTGCCGAAGAAGACAATCCGAGCGCTCCCCAATCGGAAACCATGGATGAACCGTGAGGTACACCGTGTACTGTGGACGGCTCAATTGTAATTATGTATTGTCTTTCTGCTGACTGCATAACACGCAACAAAAAGCTTTTCACTGTACCTTGGAACACGTGACAATAAACTAAACATACACACTGGTCAAGATGACCCATCTAAGCTAGTCTCATTTGCCCTCATTTGGCCGATATCCTTCTAAACCTTTCCTATTTATGTACCTGTCTAAAGTGTCTTTTAAATGTTGTTATAGTATCTGCCCCAGCTACCTCCTCTGGCACTACATTCCCTATAACACCACCCATTCAAACCAGATTCATAATCAGACTTGAAATGGCTTTATATGTGATGAAACAAGGTGCAATGAAGGCAAAGCCATGTGGATTAACATCAAAGGCATGGAGAAACAGACCATATTCAAGTAAAGGCTGCAGAAACTACACTGAAGTTTAATAAAAATATGCATATCACATCTTACATTGATGAAGCCAACTGCATTGGATATTTTCAATTGTTACTGAAGAGCAATGAGTTGGCCAGACCTGGAACATTTTCGGTTCTGATTGTACCTCAGATTCGAGTATTCCGATCAGCATTCCAGAAGCTAAAAGGGCCTGTCCCACTTTCACGTCTTAATTCAAAACCTCTGCCGAGTTTAAAGGACCTAAAAAAAAAATCAAGATCGTGGTAATCTACAAACTCCTACGACCTTCCACGACTATGTTTACGAACTCCTACCAGTATGTCTACGAATTCCCACGACTATTTCAATGCCCTCCTAACGAGTAAAAAGTTGCAATTTCTTTCATCCCGACCATTTTTTAAAAAACTTGTGGACATTTTTTATCGGGCTGGAAAAAACGTTCCGACTTACCTGATGCCACGAGTACCTACGGCTAGCATAACGGGCCGCTACGATATATCCACTAACTCCTACGGACTCGTTACGAACATTCTGCGAGTTTGAATCAAGGGGAAAACTCGGGAGAATTCGTGAATTACCTCGTGAAAGTGGGACAGGCCCTTAACCCATCCACTCCTCACATTCCAGCTAAGGAAAGCTAAAAAATAAAACAACATTCTCAATCTGAATTATTATGCCATTGAGCCAGTCAGAAGTGGGCAAAGTGGACAATGAGATTGCGAGACACAAAATGCTGGAGTAACTCAGCGGGTCAGGCTGGAGAGTTGGTAATATGTGGAATTCTCTGCCACAGAAGACAGTGGAAGCCAATTCACTGGATGTTTTCAAAAGAGAGTTAGATATAGATCTTAGGGCAAATGGAATCATGGGATATGGAGAGAAAGCAGGAACGGGGTACTGATTTTGGATGATCAGCCATGATCATATTGAATGGCGGTGCTGACTCGGGGGGCCGAATGACCTACTCCTGCACCTATTTTCAATGTTTCTAAATGGATAGGTGATGTTTCAGGTTGGATCTTTTCCAGATACATGGGATTGTGATCCTTTTTTAAGCAACTAGTTGCAGAGGCTAACAGAATGCAATAATGTAAATAAGGGTTACATAACTGAGATATGTAGCAACGACAAAAGGATTAACCTGAAAGGGAGAATAAAAACATTGATAAAGTCCCACCACCAACCGAGAATGTGCATAAACATTGGATTAATTTTAAACTAGGAAGTTTATTCATATGCATGAGAAAGTGGACGTTACAGTATCTTACAATTATTTCAGTAAACAGGGTAACTGAATTATTTGCCGAATGGTAGATAGACTATGCTCAAATTGCTGATGTTTATACAGTTTTCAAACTATACTGGGCAGGGATTGAAAATTTTGTGGTGTGGTAGAATAATTCTTCAGGGTAGATTAAAATATTATACTTTCAAACAGCATGATTGTGTTACAGCTTAAACAATGTTTAATATTTTCACATCTATAAATATAGTTATGGCACAAAAAAGAATGAACTCAACCAAAGCAAAATAGATTCACTATATTCACAAAATACGCTGAGCATTACGGGAGCACCAGTTGCACTCATAGGAAGCACATTTTACAAGCATGATGAGAATGAAACTTGATGAATAATCTACAGGATAAGCAGCACTGCTACTTACAAAACAGAGCTAATTCAGTATCAGCTCAGATTCCTGATTGTTTTTAAGCTTTTTAGCATGGATTGAATATCAGTACGATGGAATTACATTGATGTGACTGCTAACTGGAACTTAGAAATTGAGAATTTTAAATTACAACTTGGAAGTCAGAGGAAGACCTTCGTACATATCTGCTTTTAATTTAAACCAGTCGGATACTTTCTGAAGCAAGTCCTTCTCCTGACAAAGTATTTTAGCAGCCTTCCTGAGCTTAGGTTCGTTCCGTTCAAGGTACTGAGTTCCATCCATTTGGAGCTGATTCAGCTTTTCTTTACGGTTTTCATCCAAAACGATATCCTCACTCAAGAAAGGATTGAAACGGAAGTAGGTGTCAGCCGGCAGAAGAGCATCAAGCATGGTGTGAACTTCTGAAATAAATGTTGGAAAGGATATTACAGAGGGACTAAGAAAGGCAAAAGCAAAACTGAATCAGACGGTACATGCAGAATCAAAGCTAGGTGTGCACATTGCATTAGTTTCTATGCACTACTTTGTGCAATGTGTTTAAAGCCAGAGTATCAGTCCATCACAGTTTCCACAGCACTGAAAATAAACTTAATGAACTAAATGATGTTTAATTTCTACAGATTAAAGAATATTTTGCATGTGGGTTACATTATCACAATGATCATTCCTAACATTAACCTAACACGTTAAAGCCAGAGATGGGACACAAAATGCTGGAGTAACTCAGCAGGTCAGGTAGCATCTCTGGAGGAAAGGAATAGGTGACATTTCAGGTCAAGACCTTATTCAGTCTGTTCGATGACCATTTGACTTTCAGTCTGAAGGGTCGACCCGAAAAGTCACATATTCCTTTTGTCTAGAGATGCTGCCTGACCCGCTGTGTTACTCTAGCTTTTTGTGTTTATCTTTGGTGTAAACCAGCATCTGCAGTTCCTTCCTATACATATTAAACCCAGATGTTGTTACACACCCCCTGATGTTGTTACACGCCAGTGTCTAAATACAGCGCTACGTATCAGTGCATCCCCTTGTACAATAGCCCTCATACCCATCAAGGGAGACCTCTGTACAATGCTGCACAGTATTTTGATTTGTGGATTTATTATTCTACCTCCAGATCATTGGCAATTTTGAACTCCTGTTTGATGGATTTTTGACTACAATTTATCCACTCTATCATGAGGTCTCTGTTAACACTGTCCTATGCTCCATCTCATCTCCTCTGCAAAAACCCTTATTCTTGTCTTTTTATGATTCTACCTCCGACCCTAATCTGGGATAAAACAGCCACGGGTAATGGCATTAAAAACCATTGCCATTGTCAGAACCCTTCACTCCATCTGTTTAACTGAATTCAAACAATCTTGCAGAAAGAAAAATTGCTCCAATAGTGAGCTGAAGCAGCTACGGGTAAGTCCATACATTTAACCTACTGTGAAACTACCACCTCTGACATGGAGCAAGTTTAGCATTGGCATTGACAAAATAGATTTTCAAGTTGGAACTATTTTTTTTAGAATTCGAACAGAGTTGTTGGGAGTCAGATTGCATGTGGCCTTCTTGACTGTGGCTGAGGACTCTCCCCCAAGAAATAGAGGCCGACCGTGCTCAGCCTTTCTCCAATACTGAACAAAGGCTGTTAGTCATGGAGTCAGAGTGAAACATTGTGGAAACAGGACCTTCAGCCCAACCTGTCCACACCAGCCAACATGTCCCAGCTACACTAATCCCACCTGCCTGTGTTTGGTCCATATCTCTCCAAACCTGTCCTATCTATGTACCTGTCCAGCTGTTTCTTAAATGTTGGGATGGTCCCTGACTCAACTACCTCCTCTGGCAGCTTGTTCCATGCACCCAACACCCTTTATGTGAAAAGGGTACACCTCAGGTTCCTATTAAATCTTTTCATCTTCACCCTAAACCCATGTCCTCTGAGGCACCAGGCTCATCAAGTTTTTTGTTTTTTTTCATAGAAAATAGGTGCAGGAGTAGGCCATTCGGCCCTTCGAGCCTGCACCACCATTCGATATGATCATGGCTGATCATCCAACTCAGTATCCCATCCCTGCCTTCTCTCCATACCCCCTGATCCCCTTAGCCACAAGGGCCACATCTAACTCCCTCTTAAATATAGCCAATGAACTGGCCTCAACTACCTTCTGTGGCAGAGAATTCCACAGATTCACCACTCTCTGTGTAAAAAATGATTTTCTCATCTCGGTCCTAAAAGACTTCCCTCTTATCCTTAAACTGTGACCCCTAGTTCTGGACTTCCCCAACATCGGGAATAATCTTCCTGCATCTAGCCTGTCCAACCCCTTAAGAATTTTGTAAGTTTCTATAAGATCCCCCCTCAATCTTCTTAATTCCAGCGTGTACAAGCCGAGTCTATCCAGTCTTTCTTCATATGAAAGTCCTGCCATCCCAGGAATCAGTCTGGTGAACCTTCGCTGTACTCCCTCAATGGCAAGAATGTCTTTCCTCAGATTAGGAGACCAAAACTGTACGCAATACTCCAGGTGTGGTCTCACCAAGACCCTGTACAACTGCAGTAGAACCTCCCTGCTCTTATACTCAAATCCTTTTGCTATGAAAAGGTTACTTCAGCACCCTGCAAAGTAGCCTCAAACTCTCCATTCCTTCTGCAATTCAGATCAACATTCCATTAGCCCAATTACTTGCTGTACTTGCATGCAATGTTCTTGTTTCATGTACCAGCGTCCCTAGAATGCCATTGCAGCACCATATTTTGAAGCCTTGTTCTGTTTAAATATTGATTTGCTTTATTGTTCTTTCTTACAAAGCAGATAACCTCATATTATATTGCATTTGCCAACTTCTTGCCCACTCACAACCTATCTATATCTCTTTTTGGATTATCTGTCCTTGTTACCCACTGTCTTAGTATCATTAGAAAATATCTCTCCAGTGTATCTCTCTCCATCCAAGTAAATTGTCGCGGATTCAGCACCGAACCTGTTGAAAATTACCTTCTTATGCCAACTCTGATTATTGTTAGCCTGCTACACCCCTATCTACTGCAATATCTGCCCTGGATAAGGGGACAGGGAGGGGGAGACAGAGCAATTGGCAGCATGCATCAACTTGCAATGCCAGTGTTTGAAAATATCTCAGCAGGCATCCACTACAGGGGGTGAGTGGCTTGCATTATACAAGATTTGCTTCCATTACAGACATACAATAAAAAGTGTCTGTCTGCTTCGAAGATGTACAAATAGTTACAACTGCACGAATGAGCAATCCCAGCAGTATACCATCCGCTATAATTATCTAAATGTGTCCATCCACAGCAATACCTTTAGGGTGGTAAGGCAAGTTACAAGTAAATGATAAATGGAGACAGTCACTGGTATCCAACCTGTAAGCTCTAGATACCAAACTATTCATGAACACAAACATGAACAATGAACGGCAAAATGTCATAGTAAATATTAAATTCATTATTATAAGTATTTTCTGGCTTGACGTAACAAAACGCAGGGTGCAATTCTGGATATGCATTTTGTGATCCGATAAATGCAGTGGGGTAGGTGATGTTAATGGATTAGACTTGCTGCAAACTGAATAATCAGATCTTGAATCTGAGATACATTAATTCAAAATGAACTGCAAATTAAATTATATTCCTCAGTACTGCAATGTTGTGGAAATAATTCTTAATTGCCAATAAAACCATTCAAATGGAAAAATATTCTTATCAGTAATGTGCACATATTAAAGTCATTTTGGATCGAATCACTGATGAAGCATGCTTTTAACTGAATTGCACAAGAAGATTACATGGATCCTGAAGGATGATATTATTGAAAAAAAACAATGAAAGAACACCACTGAAAAATTGAATCTTTTCTGATAATAAAGATCAAGGTAGAAATGAACCGCAATTTGTCATAGTTCTCTTGCATTTTATTAATGCCTGCAACCAATTGACATTCTTGCACTTTAAACAGTCAAGTTATTTACTGAGTTTCATTATTTTGTCTTATTCATTCTGTTTTTTTGTGCATCGTGGACGTTTAAGAACAGTGTATTATATTTAAACCCTATGAAAATTGAAAAAAGAAAATATCTGATAATCTGTGAATGTGTCTCAATGGGCCCACAATGCAGTTCCAGAGATAACAAAATGTCAGCCAGTTAATTGCAACAAATCTCAAATAGATCTCCACGAGCTGTTGTGCTGCATGAAATATTATAGGAATGGTGAAGAAACACCATCATTTTTTGAAAAATCATTTAGATAATAGTGGGCTGGGGGATAAAAGGTAGTTTCCAGTATTCAGAAACAACGTGGAAGGAAAATTAAAGTGGGTATTGCCTTTAAGAAGGGTATCCAATTAATTACACCAAGAAACTGGTCTTCGAAGGTTATTTATCTTATGCCTGTTTGAGATCTTATTTCAGCCGGTTTGTTTGGTGTTTTTACTTTGGAACTGAAGGTTCTGAAATTACAGTTTGTTTCGCAGAGATGTCTTGCTGGTGGACCAATCTTAAATTAGAATATCTTGATATTCATATGTGAGTGTATGCAATTTCTGACCTAATGAGGACATTAATTTGAAGCTTTGTGTGTGGCAGTGACCTGTGAGAATCTCAAGACAGTTTAAGGAAAAATGAATGGAATTAAAAGTGTACAATTGTTTAAGGTGGTTGTAACACTGTATTATTAATATGACTAGAATAATTCAACAAAAGGAGGCAGTGATGGATAGTCCAGCTGAAAAGATTTAAAACATTTAAACAAATGAGGGCCCCCTTTAACATATTCCGAATGCAAATTGTAGCTTTAAACGGCTGCTAATGTTTAAAATCGACATGGCTATAAAATAATTTCATTTATGAAAGCAGTGCTTATCGTGGATTGTGCTGTGCATACTTATATTCTCATTGAGTCCATGTTTGTCATTAATATCCCGCAAAACCTAGCCTTTGCCACTTGTGCAGTAAGAGTCCAGTGAGATCTGTGTTCGGGAAGGATTCCACTAAAGTTATCGTACATTTTACACAGGTACAGATACATACAGCTTTTCAATAATCATCCCATCTTTTAACAACTCACCACTTTGCATTATTGTCAAAATGATCACCAAAATAATTGTTTTTCATTTTAAACTGTTTCAAAAGGCAGCTATGTTGGGTGGATCTTTCACAAGGTAAATCTGCTATTGAAGTTATTTAAAGCTATTGAAGTTATTTTAAATTACCTTCAGAAATCAACGTTTTAGTCACTAACCTTCTGTATCAGTTGCACTGCTTATTACGTTAGTCAGTTTGGTTTTAAGACTTGTGTAAGTCACGTTGTTTTTCCCCAATGTTTCAAAGCGTCCCGTTCCAAGTGAGATCACACATTGAAAGGGTGTGTTTGGCCAAATGCGTTTGCACTCGTGTATGGCCAGTGCACAAGGATTGTTGATGAGCAAGCCACCATCCTAATGGAGAGGGAAAAAAGGTTTAGTTATTATGACAATACATTTTACATACCACACTGGCTTTTTCTTGAAGTTACAACATTTTAAAGGCTCTCTCGTAGCATAGGTAGGTCATGGAGCTTGAGATCTAAACTGTCCTCACCCTCTCTCCTTGCGAGTCATAGGATTTTCACCAAAGGTGGAAACACTGGCTCTTCTCATCTCTTCAACTACAGGAAAACCTCGCCTTTATCATCAGTGTGAGAGAATTGAAATTTGGCATTTGTGATTTGAAATAGTGTTTCCAGCTGCCTTTGTCAATTAATAATATTTACCAAATAATCTGAACAGATTTTTTCTAAAATTCATTCTCAGCAAATGAAAGGCCAGCTGCAAACTAGGATTTAAAATATTTCTGATCTCTTGGTTTATCCAACTCAAAATAGATAAGCACTATCTAAAGTCTATGGAGTCTTGTGATTGAAGCATTAAAATAGAAGCTCCGATAAATCCGATATAAAGATGGTGAATGTCAATCTTGGATTATAAATAACATCTGGTATCTTATAGATCGATGACATACCATTTCAAAACACTCTTAAGGGTACTGTATCAAAACCAAAATGATTATGATTTTAGTTTTATCCGGCCAAGATGTGTGGCTAATACAATTACTTAAATTTATGTAGATCTTGTAATCTTGTACATTAATCCCAGAGACAAGAATTTTTGAAGATTAACGATCTCAGATTACGTCAGAGGAGGTCACAGAGAGGTGGAGGCTGCTGGAGAATATGAAAACAAGGAGAACCCTCAGAGGTCTGAGACCATTAACCACTCTTCAGCCATCTTGGCAAAATGAATAATGATGTTAGGTGCAAATAAGTGAAAGGTGTTACATTTTGGGAAGTAAAACCAGGGCAGGACCTTCACAGTGAATGGCAGGGCTCTGGGAAGTGCTGTTGAGCAGAAGGATCTAGGAGCAGGCACATAGCTCCTTGAAAGTGGCATCACAGGTAGATGGGGTGGTCAAGAAGGCTTTTGGCACGTTGGCCTTCATCAGTCAGGATATTAAGTATAGAAGTTAGGATATGTTACAGTTGTAAGGCCACATTTGGAGTATTGTGTTCGAGTTTTGGTCACCCTGCTATAGGAAAGATGTTAAGCTGGAAAGGATGCAGAGAGGTTTTACAAGGATATTGCCAGGACTTGAGGACCTAAGCTACAGGGAAAGGCTGGGCAGGCTAGAATTTTATTCCTTGGAGATCATAAGGATGTGGGGTGAACTTACAGAGGTGTATAAGATCATGAGGGAAATAGATGTAATTTATCGAGAGAAGGGGAATCAGGAACCAGAGGACATAGATTTAAGATGAGAGAGGAAAGATTTAATAGGAACCTCAGGGTCAACCTTTTTCACACAGATGAGGATGGGTATATGGAAAAGGCTGCCAGAGGACGTCGTTAAGGCAGTTACAATAAAACATTTGAAAGACATTTTGGACAGGTGCATGGAAAGGAAAGGTGTAGAGGGATAAGGGTCAAACTTGGACAGCAGGGACTAGTGTAGATGGAGCATCTTGTCGGCCTGGGCAAATTGGGCCGTAGGGGCTGTTTCCATGCTGTATGAATGTGTCAAAATATGGGCAATCATCTCAAAAAATTTAATTGGTCACTTCACCTCACATTTCCTTTAAACGGTCCCCCTCTGACCTTAAAGCTATACCCTGATTTTTGACACTTCCACTCCAGACAAAATAGAACCAATGTGAACAAAGGGAAATGTAATGGTTTCAGTGTAGGAGCTGAATTGTGGACAGAAAATTGACAATGTTGCAGAACCTTGGTGATGAAGTGGATATTGTAGTCAGATTCATCCAGGCCTTCAAAACTGCCCATGGTTTGATTTATCCTCAGCAACCAAAGAGAGATATTGATTCAGTGTCTAGAAAATTCAGTTTATGGTGAGGAGGAAAAGATACTATTCAACTGTTGCTCCATAATCTCAGGCAGACAACTAAATTATCTAAACTTCTGTCAACATGAAACATACTTTATATTTCCTTATCAAATATGAAGCATAGATATCTAAAAACTAATATTCTTGTGTTAGCCTGGTTTCAAACTAAATAAACACGTTGCGTACACAGTATCTGCCATCTTGTTTTCTCATTTCCTTCTTGAAATGATCCCCATAAACCGCCATGATCATGAATCTCAATTAAATGTAACTTTTACACTGGAGGCTTCAGCAAACACTGGTAAACAACTGAAGGAGACAGTCAGTTGCTGATCTTTTAAAGATTTTTATGTTACTTTTTGTTCAGTTTCTATGGTTTGCTCAGAAAAGTGAAGTGCAAGTCCAGAGAAACTTTATGTCAAACATAACTATTGTGATGGCACCTCCTTCCCAGTGTGTCACTCCGATCTCCGTCACCGGCACAAGCCAGAAGTCAATGACAAACACCATGAACAGTGCCTGGCCGCTGGTAAACACTGGCACCCTGGTAAACACTGGCACCCTGGATAGTGCTCTAGACTGAGCCGAGGCCACAGCTGTGGCGAATTAGCTGGTGGAAGGAACTGCAGATGTTGGTTTACACTGAAGATAGACACAAATGCTCAAACTCAGTGGTCAGGCAGCATCTCTGGAGCATCCAACATCTTGGATTTAATAATCCAATTCGCTGTTTTTGGATTGGCCTACCCGCATCACGCCTCCGTCCTCCTTAAAAACCAAGGCAATTCCAGGCAGAGGGAATGAATGTGATGGGAAGCAAGAGAGAACTGGAAAGCTAGAGAGCAAGGTCATCAGCATATCCAAACTTAATGGACGAGGTAGTTGGCATGTCACTCACATAAATGTTGAAGAGTAGGGGAGCTAGGACAGAGCCCTGGGGAAGACCATGATTCAGGGTCTTGACAGAGCTGGTCTGGTTCCCAAGAGAGCCCTAAATCTACGGTTGCTGAGGATGGATGAGAGGGCACGCATGGTGGTTTGGCACTTCAAGATTCTGGAAGCTTTCAGCAACAGACCATGTCTCCACACGGCGTCATAAGCTGATGACAGATCGATGAGAGCAACACCAGTTTTCAGGGCACGTTGGAAGCCAGCCTCAATATTGGTGAGGGCAAGGCCTTGATCTG